>NW_027635873.1:0-40440 GCF_903797595.1 Erithacus rubecula
AGTGGCATCTCTGTATCTTTTTTGTCTTTCTCTCTGGTTTTCTATTTCTTCTGTTTCTGTCCTCTTCCAAATTTTGAGTACTTGGGAAAGGGGAATTACTAGAGAGCGCCATCAGCTGCTGAGATCCTGCCTGCTTCCCCCTCCCCCCAGAGTGGCCAGACTGGCCCATGGTGTAGCTGGAATGCTGCCCTGATAAGTTTTTCCAAAACTCCAGAGCCAAAGGGGAGGGGAGGCCATCAGCCTGTGAGTGCTGCCTCATAATTTGATATGGTCCTCAAAAATAGTTATGGGAAAACTGTAAGTGAGGAAGGGATTTTTACACAGTGATCAGATTTACATTCTCCTGAATTGGCTGATTCACTGTGACACAGCACCAGGAGAAAACTGTTTTCTTGTGGTAAAATCTCCATAGACTGATGAAAAGTTATCCACCACCCAAGTAAATTGGTGAAAGGCTATTTATAGAGATGGTAAATTGACTGATCCGTTTCTGTACGTTATCAGTGTGAAAGAAAAGAAGTTGTAGGGGTAAGAGAAATGTTCTGAAAGTTTTATTGAGATTATTTTTTCCTTGTAGTTTCTAGTAAAAAAAGTTTTTTCTTTGTACCTTCTAAAGTTTGAGCTACTTTTGTCTTCCTCCTAATCCCATCTCACAGCAGAAAAATGAGTAAATAATACTAGTGGGTGCACTGGCAATTTAGCCAATGTTAAATCCACGACAAACTAATATTGAACTGCAGAATCCCGATGGAGGGAAAAGAAGGGGATGTTGTGTGCCCAGACTTTAGCCAGGCCTGGGACATGGTCTGCTGTGCTCTCCTCAGAGCCAGATTGGAGAGAGCTGGGCTGCAGGAGTGGAACATGGGGTGGGTGGGAATTGGCTGAACAATGAGGGTCAAATGTCATCCATGGCACAGAGTCCCCTTGGCAGCCACTCCCTGGTGACATCCCTCAATGACCACCCTTGACCACCACTGTGGAACATTTCTGTTATCTCTAGAATGGCATGAAATGCACTTTCAATTCCTTTGTGGATGCTACCAAGTTGCAGGGAGTCTGTGACCAATCCCATCTAGTTAATGGCGACTGGAAAACATAATTGAGCAAGATGACTGAGTTGGGTAAATAACTCCTGCCATCAGGTGCAAACCAAGCCCCAAGGAAGAATAGGCAGAACAGACTTGTGCATCAGAACAAAGGCAGTTCAAAAGGGTAAGACCCAGTGGAAAAAAATATATAAGCCCTACCAAAAGGAAAAAAAAAAAAAAAAAAAGAAACAAGCCCTAAAGCAAAAACCACACCCACATTAACACAAAAACCCCACAAACAAACCAACCACAAAAAGCAAAGGCCACAAACGGAAGTAAAGCAAAATCACAAGATACCTCCTAGCAGCAGAAAATGTTTAACCATCTTGTGGCAGCTGACGATTCTTCATGCTGTTCTAAAAGATAAATGTCTTTAAAAATGAATCAATCCCCTACACCTTTTGCCCCCATTTCTCTCAGTTTATTGCTTGGGTCAGTCCTGCACAGCTGTCCCATCCCTGTTCCCTCAGGAACACTTGTCCACCCCACGCCCATGTGTTGGAGGGGGTTTCAGACACTTCTTGTGGGGCGAGCCCTGTGACAAGGACAGGAGAACAGAACAACATTTACACTTATCAAGAACAGTAGAACAGAACAGCCTTGGAGAAATGGATAAAGGATTAGCTGAGGCAAACAGAAGCCACATAAAATGTAAGCAGGATGCCAGCTCATCTCTAAAAGGCTGATAAAGCAGAAATTATGCAAAACAAGGAAATTGGCATTTCTCAAAAGCAAGGATCGAGGAACAGCCACCTAAAAAGGACACCAGATGGTGAAGACAGACCCCAAAGAAACATATAAGGACTTTCAAATACAGGTGCAACTATGTCAAATAGAGTCAAAGGAAGAGGGAAGAGCCAATCTCTATGTGTGATAAAAACTCTGTTCATTCGATGCTCAGTGTTTTCAGATGGATGAAGGATTGCCCAAGTGGCCACCATGCTGCAATAAAGAATACCTGCCTTCAAATACTCAAAACTGTGTTCAAAAGTTTCTATTCTGCCGATTTCAGTATAAGTGGTGCCCTTGACTCCATTACACCCCTTGCACAGTTTCACAATGTCCCCTTGGTTCCATGAGGCCCTGCTGCATAACAATGGCCCCTTGGTTTTCTTATGGTTTGCACAGTCAAAATGGCCTTGGTTCAGCACTGCCACAATGTTCTCCTTGGTTCCACGAGGCCTTGGGGTGTCACAACAGCCCCTTGGTTCCATGAACTGCCATGAAGAGGCCACCTCTTCTGCAGTGAGTGCCTCCCTGTTGCCCTGGAGACTGTAGGCATGTGCCCAACCTGCAGAATGGAACTCACTCCAGACCTGTATTTTCCCATCTACATATGAGTGTGTCTGCTTCTCAGGACACACTCAGATGGATCTTGGAGCATGGGCGATGTAAAGACTTGTTGCTTGATATATATAATTGTTTCTGTATATAGTTACATTTTTGCTGAATTCAATTAGAAATAAAGTTTTGGTTGATTTAATCTAGTCTGTCTGCTTCTCTGTTCTGGACTCTGCTGACAGACAGAGATGTTGTTGAACAGGTGGAAATAAGGCTCTTGCTTTGAGCAGTCAGAAGGTCGTTCTTTTCATCACATTGCAGTCATTGATTGGGGGCAAATGTGCTAAAGCCATGAGCGTTGCATTTCTTGTGGCCAGCATGTGTTGAACGGGGAAAAAGGAACAGACCCTGCTTGGGGTGCGAGGGATTCAGTTTCTCAGGGCACACTCTGGTGGATGCTTTGGTGGAAATGTCATGATTTCATTGCTCAGCATGCAAGAGTAACATCCAAAGAAAGCAACTTTCTTTGACAATAAGTAGTACATGAACAAACTGCTGCATCCAGTGTTGTAAGGTTTCATTAGAATTAGGATCTGGAGGCTTTTGAAGGAATGTTTTTTGGATGCATGAAGCTGGTTACTGACCTGGAGCTGGTACCAGTACAACTCTGTTGTATCTGCAGTTCCTTCAATTCTGGCATTATAATCCTAAGGTAGGTAGAAAAGAAATGCAATTGTCCAGAGATATAATAATTGGACACTGGGGAGGAAATAAAATTTCTAGTGTTACATAAAAGTAATAAAGAGGCAAAGACAGATGTCCAGTAAATAATGCAACAGTAAATTCATTGTGCCATGATACAGAGTACTGAAAACTAAACTTTCCTTACTTCCAGCATTGTCTTGAAGCCCACGTTTCTGTCTTTCTCCGTTTCAGTGGTTTTTTCCTTTAGAGTTCTGTAATTTTGTTCACCTTTATGTAGTAGGATCTCAAAGGCCTCTGCAGGGTCTCTATCTATTGGTTCATAATTATTAGGAAATGATAGGTCAAGTCTTCCCAAAATGATGTTGTAGGTATCAAGAAGGACAGAAAGTACCTTCACAGCTTTTCTAAAAAGTGTTTATGTGGGGAGGCGATACTTGTTTCTCAAGGAAGCTGCACAGTTAGATGGAAGTCATAGACGTGTTAGGTTAGAGGACTTCCAAGAGGCCTTCCTCTCCTTTTCCCTCTTGTGGCAATGAGACTGACCTCCATGTAGGTCATTGGGTATTCCTTCTGAGCAAAAGATTTACCTTTCTGAAATTATTGGTCAACCTTCCCAGGTTTTATAACCTTTCAAAGACAATAATTAGCTGCTGCATGATTACTCCAGCCAGCTCTGCCAGGACTCTCAGGTGGGTCCTCTCTACTCTTATGGACTTGTATGAGTTACACAACTGCAGCCAAGTATGGGAAAAGAAATTGTGGCTGTGGTAAAATGGGAAATGGCAAACATGGAGGAAACGGGTACATTTTCTCACCTCTGAAAAACATGGGTAAGCCTGAAATGTAATTTTTAAATTATTCAGATAAAAAAAAAAAAAAAGGATAAAACCCCCATCTAGTAGCTACTGATCAGATGTTTTAGCCTGATATTCTCCAGATAGATGGAGTACTTCTGGTACAGGCATGTGGAGAGGAGCAGTGAGGTATAAATGTGCAGAGAGGGGAGGGTGAGCTGAATTAATCATGGTTATTTGACATGCTCCAGCTGTGGAACTCTCCCTCTAGCAATTTTCCCCTCCCCTGTCATATGTTTGCAGAAAGGTTTTTAATCTGGTATGTCCTGGACTGTGGACCATTTTTGGGTTATCTGTGGCTGTTTGAATTGATAGAGGTAAGAGCTGCTTACGTGGTGTTTGGGATTTTTTGTCTTTTTGTGACAGGCTGATCTCCAATTTGGTTGCATTCAGTCTCTATAAAAAATGCACATTAAAACACAAGCATAAGCTGAAGAAAATAATGTAGTTTATTTTAATAGCTTATATGCAAAGAATCCTACTATTTTGCAAAGAAAAGACAAACATGGTGGTCTGGGATATCATAACCAACTTCTTGTAGAGCTCTTGGGGTGCAAATAAGTTTGCAAACTCTAAGTTAAGTGATTGCATTTTAGAGCGTGCATATTTCTATTTAGCCAGTGCAATGTCCCACAACAACTGCCAATAAGCTGGGTTTTCAATTAGGGTTTTAAATAGAGGAGGTTTTAAATAAGGACAATGAATTTATGCGTAGTTAAAATAGATGATAGGGAAGGATCATGGGGGATGGAAGCCTCATGGTTTTGAACTTAGGCCAAGAATTTTGAGCCAACTGCTATTCATTACAAATATTCATTTGTTGCTCTTTTCTCAGGGGTGCCAGTGTTGGCAACCAGAAGAATCAAAGTTTTGATTCACTACTGCAAATCCCAGGCACCCTCCTTCAACTGAGGTTTGCAATGGGCAACTTCCTAAAATTACCTTTTATCCAATTTTATTCTGCAACTATGAAAAGGCTGTAGAATTGCTGAACTTCTGGTTATTACTTGGGGTTTGTCCAGCTAACATTACTTTTCAGCTTAAGCTGTAGATTCTCTCATGAATAGGTGCCCATTTTTATACCCATTTTTCAGTGTTACAGTTCCTGAGCTATAAGGCATGTATTTTACTAGAGTTCAATATAAGCTTGGATGATGACATACTGGGCTGATAATAACTCTTGATGTGTTTTATTGGCATTGTTCTCTTATACAAAATCGCATCAGATACAGACTATTGAGTTGCCTGAGAGGTCAGTGGTTATAGTAGTTGTGTGTAATTTTGCACACATTTAGCTAAGTTTGTAGAAAGAGCTAATGTTTGGCACCTGTGAAAGTTGTTTTTATTCATCTGGCATACTTCCATTCAAATACCCATTTAATGTGGTCACCAACTATAGAAATAGTTAAACAATACTGTAAATGGACATGTTTACTTTGTTGAGATGATTGCTGACACACTGAATAATTTTTATTAAGTAATTTGGCGACAAGCATCTCTTTACTTTGGAAAAAGGAGAAAAAAAGCTCTAGCAAACACACTTCCTTTCAGTTTTCGTATTTGCAGTGTTTATATAGGGGGATATAATTAGAATTTCAGGATAAATTGCACAAGGTATTGGAAGAAAATCAAGATTAAATAGACATACAATTCCTCTTTTAAATTTTTTTTTTATTTGACCATTGCACACAAACATTTGGATATAAATAGACACCTCATCCATGTTGGAGTAACATTTTACATTCAGTGTAGAGTTCTGGATAAGAAAATCCTTTTCAAAATGATCTGAAGCAAACACGCAATTTGAAACATTTGGTTAGTCTATGAATCTTTACTGCAGTTAGATTACATTCATATGCTCTGTAGTAAATACCAAAAAAGCCCTCTGAGGCAAAACATGTTCCAGCTGATTAATCCTTACCGAGAGAAGTTGCAACTGCGGTTGTTTTTAGTTCTTGGTAAGTTTGCATCAGCAGGGTATTGTGCACTATTGGTACACACAATAGCTACTCTTACAAGAATAAACACCACTGGCATGTACACTGCCAACCTGACAGACATAAATCAGCTAATCAATTTGATGGTAGCACTTGCCTTACCTGAAAGAAGTGGGAGCACTCAAGTTCTGAGGAGAACACAGTACTGTTCTGTGCCCACCATCGTTATACAGAATTTGCTACTGCATGTGGAGATTGCTGGAAAATATAATTTTATGTTGTTCCCTGTGAATCCAATCTTGAAGAATGTTGGTGTCTCTCTGATGATCTGTTAACCAAGAAAATATAGGCACACACATGCTAAAAATTGCTAGGAATTAACACTTATCTTCATCTGCAGGGAAGAGTCAGTACAATGCAGAAGACACTAGGATAAAGTTTTGAGCTGGTGTTCTCTAGCTGTACTTTTGAAGTGTAGTGCTTTCTGCCTGGATGATCAAGTCCACTAGATTAATTTCTTATATGAAGCACAGCAGGTTTCTGTAAGTGCTGACTCTCCCACTTGTGTGTATGCACCTTCCATTTATTGAGAAAGAGCAGAAAATACCTTTATTTGGTAATTTGCTGGTTTGAACCAAGAAAACCAAAGCTGAATTTGACATCCATGAAACCAAATAGGAATAAATTACTCAAAGCAGTAAATGCCAGAAGATGCTAGTTAAATTCTGATCAGTACTCCTGACCTTGCTGTGCTGTCACAGGTTTTGAGATGCAGAAGGAATCTATAGAGATTTCTACATGAGATGTTCCTAGGGCACACTGATACAGTATTCCTTGGGGTTGCACCCACTGTACAGAGTTGCACTAAAAGTGAGCACACCTAACTTTTCATTCATTAATGAATGATATTATTGATATCCCCTATTGATGTTGGGAAATTATTCAGAAACTAAATGAATTAAAAGTTCAGGACAACCAGATTTGGCTTCAATGTTGTTTGTTTGAACCCAAAAATTGTAATCTTCTGGGAACCAAGAACCAGAGATTAGCATCTTCAGTGTCATTTACACCACAAACTTGACCCTTCTTTTGGTTTCTTCCTGATTTAACATGCTTAAAGTACATTCATTTTTCTCTAGGTGACCATTGCCTTTCCTTTCAGTGGAAGTAGAAACTGGGTACTATGCAAGCCAAACAGTCTGATTTTCTGAAGGACAGCTGACATTCTTCAACAGCACTTAAAGGAAAAATGACACCTCATTTAACTGGATAGTTTCCCTCTGCCTTTGAGAGCTGATAGTTTGTCATTTTAAAGGTGCAGCAGCTTTTACACTATTCAGATTATTGGAAAATATTTTAGAGCAGCTCAGGAAGAAGGTAGAGCTCTCTATAAATACTTTCTTTTCTACCTTTTAAACTCTAATAGTTCCCCTACTTGATTAAGCATAGTTCTCAGTCATGGTTGGTTGACAAGAGAAGACCAGCTGGTGTCAGCTACCTGGACTTGTGCAAAGCACTTGACGCTGTCCCACATGACATCCTTCTCTCTAACCTGGAGAGAGATGGATTTGATGGATGGACCATTGAATGGTTAAGGAATTGGCTGCATAGTTGCACTCAAAGAGTTGTGTCCAAGTGGAGAGCAGTGACAAGAGGTGTTCCTCAGAGGTTGGTGTTGGGACTGGCAATTTCTAATGTCTTTGTCTGTGACAGGGACAGTGGAGTTTTAGTGCACCCTCTGACAGCTCGCTGAAAATACCAAGCTGAGTGGTGTGGTTGACACGCTGGAGGGAAGGATTATCACTCAGAGGGACCTTGGCAGGTTCAAGAGGAGGGTCCATGCAAACATCATGATATTCAGCAAGGCCAAATACCAGGTCTTGGATCAGGGGAATCCCAAGCACAAATATAGGCTGGGTGAGGAATAGATTGAGAGCAGCCCTGAGGAGAAGGACTTGGGAATGTTGGTGGATGAGAAGCTCAACACAGCTCATCAATGTGAGCCTGCAGCCCTCTGTCCATCCACAGACCTAGTCATTAATTCTGTCACTAAGTCTGTTACCTGTGGATTCTGTAGAGCTCTGCAGGACTGTTTTCAATATATCTTGGAACATTTTGATACAGTCTGAAAAACAATTTTTTAAACTGTCAATAGATTTGTTGCAGTCTTTTTCAGATTTCCCCTCTCCTTTAATGACATTCATTACAACTCTACCCAAAATTTTCTCATTTCATCTTCTACAGTCTCCTCAGAGAGATGAAGAAATCTTCTAGTCTTGTGCTCCCAGTCTAAGTCAGAACTGTTTTATTTCTCTGTCTTAAGAAAATCACAATTTGGGAGAATTGTGGTTTATTCCAACGGTTCAGGCATGTGTCAGATTGCATTTTAAAGGGAGCACAATACCTATTGTCTCCTCTAGAAAGATATCCCTGAAAAGACATAGAAGTCTTCAAACTGCTATTTTTATTTATTTGTTTTCAATATACAGCTTCAAAATAAATGTAGGATAAAATAAAATTGAATGCTACTGCATTGTTTTAGCAGGATATAAAATAATCAGTAAATATCCACCAAAATCCATAAGCTGAAACTGCTTAATTTCCTTTCATGCTCAGCACTTAAACCCATCTTAAATCTTTTGCATCCTCGTCTCTCACAGTGTATTCTGAAGATGTGAAGTTCATGCACAACTTAGTCTCTCAAATACTACCTAATGAAAACCACAAACAAAATCTGTAATGCTGAAAGGCATTAAAAAACTCCCAAGCAGCTCCCTGTGCACTAATCACCATACCAGTCACGTGCTTTATTTATCTTTATTTATTTATTTATTACTACACTATCTTTACTACACTACTTCTATGAGATCGTTTGTTTGTTCTGACTTAAAACGTATGAAAATTTTATTGCTATAAACTTCTGCTTTCACAGAGGTTTCACTGAGTCCTGATCTGTCTAACATCTTTGTTACTGAACTGGATGATGTGGCTCGTGTGCCCCCAGCAAGTTTGCTGATGGCCCCAAACTGAGAGGGTGGGAGGCTGGCACGCCGGAGGGTCATGCTGCCATCCAGAGGAATTGGACAGGCTGGAGCAATGGGCTGGCAAGGGCTCTATGCAGTTCAGCAAAGGAAAGTGCAAAGTTCTGCATCTGCAGAGGAACAAGCTCATGCACTGCACACTGAGAGCTTTGCAGAAGAGAGCCTGGGGGTCCTGGTGAACACCAGGCTGAACAGGAGGCAGCAGTATGACCAAAGGCAGTACCTGGGCTACATTAGCAGGATTGCTGCCTGCAGGTCAAGGGAGGTGATCCTTCCCCTCTACTCAGCACTGGTAAGGCCATACCTGGATTGCTGGGTCTAGCACTGGGCTCCCAAATACAAGAGAGATACCAAACTACTGGAGAGGAGTCCAGCAAAGGACCACTCATTGTTTAAAGGCCAAAACCATTTTTCCCAGGAGGAAAAGTGGAGAGAAACAGGACTTTTTAGCCTGAAAGATGAGAAGGCTTGGGGGAATTTCATCAATGTGGAATAATACCTGGAAGGAAGGTGGTGTAGAACAGATGGAGCAAGGTACTTGCCAATAGTGTCCAGTGACAAGACAAGAGGCTGTGGACTCAAACAGGAGATTCCACCTGAACATGAGAAAACATTTTTTCACTGTGAGGGTGACAGAATACTGGCATGGGTTGCCCAGAGAGGCTGAGGGGTCTTCATCCTTGGAACTATTCAAAAGCTACCTGGACACAGTCCTGGGCAACAATCTGCAGTGACTCTGCTTGAGGAGGGAGGTTGAACCAGGAGACCAGCAGAGGTCCCTTTCACTCTCAACTATTCTTTCAGAGTTTGCTTATATATAAATATATATAAGCTTAATATTAAGTTGAATGGAGAAGTTGGGTCAACAATATCAAAACTAAATGAAAACCCTTCCTCAGAGCATCTGCAGTAGGTTTTCCTGGCTACTACTTTCCCTTGGTGTCTCAAAATATACTAAGAATTTTCTGTGCATCAAAACAAGAGTGAAATTAAATAAAGAATTCCATTAGACACAGCCATTTTCCTCTTGAGAATAGCAACTTAAACTCATTTATATAAGCATTCAAGGTCAATTTATCAGCAACCAGTACCACAGGATGCATGTCATTACACAACTATAGCTGAGCTTAGGCAAGCAAACATACAGCAGCTGAAATCAAACAAAACTGAGGAAAAACCAGGACCAAGAGTGATTTATTTAATTACATCTAATTTACTCCATCTTTGCTAGAATTTATGTAGAGATTCAGGTTCATTATGAAAAAAAAATAAAACAGCTTAAAGGACCAGGTTAAACTAGTGTTTGATCATTTCTGTCTGGAAAGGCTTTGTCATAATTTATAATTTATATAGGAAGTCTGGGCAGCATACCCATTCTTGCCCTCCCTCCCCCAGTATTGGCAATGAGCCCAAGGCACAGGGAGAAACAAAGTAATGCAAACTGTTTGACAGTCTAAGCTGGTACCTTAGGCAGTTGTGAATCATTTTCTTCTGGTTCTGCATCTCCCCGTGTATTTCTTGCTGTAAGGACCATAATTCATGAGCATGAACAATTGAATCCATGCTGCACCAGATTGTTTGCTGCTTTTGTCATAAAGACAATTCTGGTAACTTTTCAGGTTGAGTTATGGCTCTTTCTTACATATTAAAATTCTTATACAACCCAATTTTCCCCTAGCTTGCAGTTTTGGCTCGTGAAAGAGAAAACTTAGCTGAAGTCCATAATTTTTTAAGGTAATATACAAAACTGCTGGCCTGCTTGATTCAATATAGTTTCTATTAGAATTATGATCAAGAACGTCTTCATGCAAATCTCTTCTGTTAATGTTACCTTTTTCTTTTGTTGAAATTGTAGCAGAAATTGTGAGGTGTAGCTTCAACTCACATATTTGTGGTTTTTGATTCTTAAAATCTTTTTAATAGCTATCTTCTGCATGACATATGTGACTTGTTTCTCCTTTATATTTCATTTAGTTATGGAGAGTAATCTGGTGATTAAATTTTTATTTTTTGAGGTTTTTTTTCTTTTTTTAAGACTGTCATCTGCCACTAATGTTGTTGAACAGCAGGCTTTTATGCACCTCTTGCCCTTGAAAAAGACAGTACACTGTTGACTCGTTGCTGAGTGTGTATTTTCTTGCCATACAAGTAATTCTTTGGTAAATTCCATTAAGGCTGAATGTCTTGCTTGTACCTCAGTTTTGTTCTCCCCCTTCTGACTGCTAAGTGCATGTGCATGCAGTCCATGGAGATGATAATGATTTAAGTGACAAAGTACCAATGATGTATAGTGTGGTGCTCCTGTGTTCAAGCATTTGCCTTCCCAAGGAAAGGAGACAGCATCAGGCATTGGCTGCACGGTGCAAAACTGGACATGAAGAGCTGTAGCATGATTTGAAAAACCTGCTGTAAAGCTACAGGAGTTGTATTGGGCTCAGTGTATTACTGGAATAGTAGAATCATACAAAAATTACATGGAAAAAAGTGAGAAAAAGTAGACTGACTCCCTAATGATTGGGTAATGTTAAATTTGGGGGATTATCATTGTGATCCTTTGTGCAAAATATGTTTGGTATCAAAATTGGTAATGAGGAGAGCTAGAAATCTTTTAAAATTTTATATGCATTTTTTCATGCATATGAAATTTTACAGGGTTTAAAAGGCAAAATATTGTTTATTTGCAGGGAAAGATAACTTATTTGCACTGTACTGAAATGCAGTAAACTTCAACACAAATACTACTCGTAGTTTTTAAAGAAGGATCAAGAATGTGTGGAAAAAACACGCTGGAAAAAAAATTAATTTGGAAGACTTCATGCAGAAAAGCATATGGGAGCTTTTGAACTAGTATCCAAAGCACAGGGTTTATCTGTATAGAAGGTAATTGGATACTACAGTGTCTGACAGGTTGGATGACTTTCTTACTCCTTCAAGAATGTTTACTAAGAGAAAGCTGGAGTACAAGTGTGATTTAGTTGATTGAATTGCTGTATTACCTTGATACCTTATAGTTTTATTATTAGCATGGGAGTCATAGAGATTCTTTTCTGCCATGTGATGAAGAAAATATATACTTAATAAATTTTACTTTTAAATATGCCACAGAGTTGCATATCCCCAGAGGAAAAGTAGTGACATTGAAAGTTTCATAGGAAATTTGGATTTGGATTCTTTCCTTCTGTTCCATTTAGTAAGAGGTATACATGTTACAGTGAAAATGGAGACTGTGATCCTGCATGCCATTAACTACAAATCAAGTGATTTTTACACAAGTCATGGTGTAATTTAAAGACTTGGGATATTGTGGGCTTTGAGGTCAACTTTCTCAGCCTCAACGAGGGTGAAATACCTAGAAAAGAGGAAGGATGGATTTGTGGTTTAAGTATGAAATTGGAAAACAGGAGATGTGTTCCAGGTTTGATGACAGATTGTTTGATTTGTGGAAAAGTAATTTTCTGTTCCTTAATTTCTGCTTATGCAAATGGGAGTGTTATTGACTGATTCTGCTGAATAGAGGACTTGATTTATTAACATTCATAATGTGCTTTTAGACAAGGAGCAAGTCAATATTAGGAAATGGACTCAACAGAACTTATTTAATACCTTCCTCAAAGAAAAGTTACTTGGCAGTAGAATACCCTGAAGGCAATATCTTTTATTGGTGTGTATCAAAATTAAGATAAATTTTAAAGTTCTTCCTGTGTTTTCTGTCATATCTACCATATTGCATCATCTACCATATCTACCAATATCTGTCAGCCTAAAATATCTGCCACTTGTACCTTTGTAGCTCTTTTATAAAAAAAAATATTGTCTGTCCAGACGATGCCAGGGAGTATTCCAGAAACTATTTCTGTTCTGTTGGTTTTCCCCCTCAGGAATGGTTACAGCACAAATATATAACAAAGAGCATATGAAGACCTGGAATTCATCCAGTAGCAAAAGTTTGGAACACTGAGACTGCTGGGCATAGACTACCCCAGGTGAAGTAAAAGTAAGAAGTGCTGTTAGAGAGGAGCAAGTTCCACATACAAGGAAGGTTCATTTCACTAGACTACACTGTAAATTAGCTTGTCTTCCTTAGAACTGAGTTTCCTGTTGTTTGCACGTGTTTTTAGCTGATGTCCCTTGTATTACTGGTTACTTGTGTGGCTCAGGATAGTGGTTCTTGATCCTTTAATGGAGTATACACTGCAAATATACTCTGCATTGTACTACTGTGGATTTTTGAAGCATCACTACTTCCTGAGCAGCGCATCAAACATATTCCTGCAAGTGTAGTTAAACTGCAGTGTGACAGATGTCACTCTGTCACACTTGCCATCCCAGAAGCAGCAGTTGCCCTCATCACCTTTACCCTCCCCACAGCAGAATTAGCAAGACCCTCTCTCAAAGCATTTCTTCACTCTGCCACCTTATCACCAGGATTTGGATTTGTGTGCAGTGAGGTGTGCCTTCATCACTTATGCTGCAGAATACAGAACAGAATGTATACCTGGGACTTAATTTCCTGGGAAATTATAGATAATTCAGGACCTAATGGCCTCGCTAATGGCATGGTCAGCTGCAAGTATTTTCAGCTGCAAGTGTTTTTGACTATTCCTCCATTCTCAACCCAGTGTATCTCATCAAGTTTATGGTCTTTGTTTGCATAGAAGGGTCTCAATCTGAGCTCAATATACCCATGAGACTAATAGTCTGAGATAGAGACCATGGCTGATAGTGTCCCTTTTTTTAGCACAAGACACATAAAGATAATTATGGAGGAATGAGGAAGATTTAAAAAAACCCACTATGGATCACTATGCTTGAATAAAAATGAACACCTTTTCAGGCAAAATTCACCTTCCTATGATTTCTGGTTTTTTCATACACAAGGATAGCAGCATTGCTGTTCAAAAGAATATCTTCCTCTGTGTTTCTGCTTCATTGTTGCTGATTTGCAGCTAAAATCTGATTATCATGTTATGCTTAACCAAGTGTCTTACCAGTACCTTTAAAGAAACTTTCCTGGATACTTGTTCTAGTCAATCATATGAGTGCTTGATGCACAGCTGCTGGGCTTCTATTGTTAGTTAAGTCCTGATGCACATCAGGTCAGCCCACCTGATGGCATCAGCATTTTGCCAGACTTTCACACTGCTTCACTAAACATAAGACACAAAACTGCTTTTTATTGTCATACTGCCAACAACTTCTTCATCTCCATCTTCTATATAGTATCTTCATGCATACCTACACAACTTGATACACCTTTAACTCATCAAGAGGTCTGGTTCTTTGACAGCTCACTCAGTAATCCTTCTACTGCCATGGACATGAGAAGCTGCCTTGTTAAGAAAACTCCACTAGTGATGATAAACCACTGCCAAAACAAATGAATTCAGAAGTGACTGGATGTTCAGTTTCACTGATGGGTATGAATGTGTGATATGTGTTTTTTCAGTGACTGGTTAACTGTTTTTTTGGGCTGATGTTCCAAAACAAATTACACAGGCAGCAGAAGTTAACCAAGAGCAGACAATCTTAATAAGACTAGGCACCATGTCTAACCAGCACACTAGTATTAATATTCAAGAGAGCCAAAAAGGCTGCTGAGGAAGTCTTAAACACTCAGTGCAGTCTGGAGAGATTAAATTATCTTACCGCTATTTGTGAGTGAACATGCTTTAAAGGAATAGTGTGTGCTCTAAAGCTGATGTGTACATTAAGTACCATTATGCAGCATTGCATTAAAGGAATTGATTTTATGACATGTCTCTTTGGACATGAGAGGGAAGGTGTCAGGTTGCTCTAGACCTTAATTCAGAGTGATGTTCAAATGTTGCTTTTGGCACTTGTCCTAGACTTAGCTGTGGTGCAATTTGTGGACACTTTTTTTTACAAGTTGGAAAGGCGCATGCAGATGCTGTTACCAGAAAGAAATCCTTGTGGTTATCATAAATAGGCTATCTCCCCTTCTGCCCATTAAATCTTGACACTGATTTCACTATGCATGGACTGTTATACCACATCACACATCCAAGTGAAAAAAACCAATTATCAATCAGTCAAGATCTGGCAATCAGCTCCATATTTCAGCAGGGATCTAATACAAGCCAGATGCTCTTCTGTCTTTCCCAAACAGCCCTGTGTCATTGCATTCACTGCTTGGCTATCAGCTTCTCATATGAATGGAGGAAACCAGGTTTGGTCCTCAGTGCAGGTTTTATATCTAAGTCCTCTGAGGTGGCTTGCATATTATCTGAGCATAGGTACAAGCACCTTGCAGAATCATCCCTTCAGAGCTTCTACAGTTGTTTTTTACTCTGTGTCTGAAAAGTTCTGGGCTGATGATGTGGTCAGAAAGCTTATAATGGGGATTGTATGGTCATGAAAAGAAAAGAAGAGGGGAAGGAGCATTGGAGGGGGTCTTCTGCTCATATGTGAGCAGACGGTGATAAAACCATTCTGAGGAAAGGTGTAATTTTTGAAGGCTTATTGGCACAATTTGTATCTTGAGAAAAAAATGTGACCTTTGTGCAGTATTACTTGAATTATCTGTGAAGTGTTTTAAGGGTGGAAAATGCTCTGCACAGACCCTACCAGCTGAAATCCAATGCTTTAAGTCGTGATTGGCATCCAACTGCTTCCTGAAGGGTTTGGCTTTGTGTTACAGCACAAACCATAGAAAATCGTTGGTTTCTGCTTCTAAGCTACAGCCAGACCCTTGTAGGAACAGCTGATGAGCTTTAGCCTTGAGGTAGGCACAAATCAAACAAATGTTGCAACTCAGTCCAAGTGGTTGACTCCATCTGTCTGTACTCAGAGGGATCTCTGAACAGCTCTGACCCTAGACTGGTGACAGGCTATTATTAGAAGTGTCCTTTGGTAAGTCCCAAAGCCGTAGTTCATAGAAACCAAACAAAAATAAGGGCTGTATTTTAACATGTTAGTGGGGAGCACGATGCAGTCATTGCTGCATGTAGCGGTGCAAGCACATTGCATGCTGTGTGGTTACTGTTTAAACTTGTCACTTTTTCTTCTGAACAAGGACTGATGTCACACACACCAACACCTGAGAGCTATTAATAGGAGCGCTTGAGGCAGAAAAAATCCCATACATATACACCTTGTAAGTCTTTTAGAAAGCTTTGCTGTTGGGGAGGTTTGGCTGATAAAAGAAGGCCAAATCGTAACGCTCTTGGCTTTAGACGGGAGCCTCGCAGAGAGGAGGGTGTAACCATCTTCCTTCAGGAAGCTCAAGACACAAAAGCTCCTGCCAAGGAAGCCCCCCCTTCTCAGCGCCCCGGAGCGCGCTGTGCGCCTCGCTGCCGCGGCGGCGGCTCCCGCTGGGCCCTCCCGGCCCGGGTGTCCTCGCACGCCCGGTGCCCGTGGCGGGGGCGGCCCCGGGCGGGCCAAGGGCGCCTCTGCCGGGCTCGGGCGGCGCTGCCGCTCCCCGCCTCCTCCGCCTGGCAGCCGGGCGGGCAGGCACCGGGAGAGGGAGAAGGAGAGGGAAAGGGAGGGCGCGCAGCTCGCCGCCGCCCCGGAGCCGTGGCAGCGCGGCCGGCCTGGGCGGCAGCCGGACCCGGCCCGCCCGCCCGGCAGCGGGAGCGCCTCCGCCACCGCCGCCCGCCTGGGGCCGCCGCCCGCCATGGAGCTCTCCCTGCGGCCGCTCCTGGCGTCCTGCCTCCCGCTGGGGGCGGCCGCGGAATTTGACAGAAGGTAAGCGCGGGGAGAGCGGGGGCGGCGGCCGGGACCGGCTGGGCGGGCGAAGTCTCCGTTCCTTCAGGGAGAGCGGAGGGAGCCCGGGCTCTCCCCTTGCAGACGCGGGGCGCTGTGGTGGCCCCCGGGCTCCTGCTTGGCATCGGGGCTGGGTCCTGGCGAGGCGGGGCGGCCGGAGCCCTCGGCGGGACGCGTGTGGCGCTCCCGGTGCAGGCAGCGGTGCCGGGCGTGGGCCGCACGTGGAGGCGCGGGGCCGCTCCCGAGCCCCCCGGCACGGAGCCCTCAGCCTCCCGCCCTCCGAGTGCCGCTCCTGGAGCCCCCCAGCACGGAGCCCTCCGAGTGCCGCTCCAGGCTCGGCAGCCTCAGCGCGGGCTTAGGTGTAAGAGGAGTTCATTTCTCTGGCGGGGCCGCGTCCCGCAAGAATTAAAAACAAAGCGCATCGCGTGCTGTAGTGATAAAATGAGTTTATTGGCGCCCGGAGGCGCTCCGAACAGACGGCGGCGGGGTCGCGGCTCAAGTCCTGGCACGAAGCTCGGGGCGCGTGTGCCCGCGGGCCGTGTCGCGCCGTGTCCTCCAGGGCTCGTGTGCTGTCAGTGTCGCGACCCTGCGCCGTGCGGGGCAAGCGGCCAGCGCCACCCCCGCCCTTCCCAGGGTTTCCTTTCTTTTTTTCAATAAATAAGGATTTGCTCAAACGCAGCGCTCACGGGATTCCAGCCTGTCGTTAAAAGACATTGCTGATTCGTGTCACTGGTTTATAACTGCGTGAGGCCGTGGTATGTTTTCTTTGGAACTAGGGAAGAGTGCAGCTCTCCTTTTATACTTAATTTCTGCTTAAGAGTCCAAGAACCTTTTGTTTTCATTCTTTTTTTTCCATTAATGTTTCAGTGAGACAGGTTGGCCATATCAGTGAGAAAATTTTGCCATATATTGTGAACTGAAACAATGCCTAAACTTTATGATGGCATTTATTCCATACTATAAATTCTGTTTCAGACTTCGGAACTTCTGTTCAGTGCCAGCCTGGGAGTGGCAGCAGTGAGCGTACTGCAAAGCATGTCAGCTTTTTCAGGCTTTGCTCAGTTATCCTAATTATCTTTTCCCCTCTTCACCTATTGTCATTTGCATTTTTTGAAGTAAACAAAGTATTAATGATAGAGATATCTTAGTATTAGCTGAGAGCAGTTACTCTCTCAATAAAAGTAAAAAAATACATATCTCTATGCAGGAGGGTTTTTTGCTGTTCTTTTTCTTTTAGGATGTTTTGGTTGGTTGGTAGATTTTTTCTTTTACTCTAGGATGATTTTAGCTACTTTCAGAAAGGTTCACCAGACTTTGTTGAACTGTGTTGTTGAACAGGTGGCCCAGACAAATGGTCTCATCTGCAGGACTGTGTCGGTTTGGAAGCAGAATTGACTGCAGCTGGGGCTGGGCCCCAGTGGCTTGGGGACAGTGCCAACGTGAGTATCTCTGCTGCTGGGGCTTCTGGTCACTTGTAGAGAAAGCTTGTACACACCTAGTCACATCTTTCATGTGTTCACACCTGACACTGCAGGGCTAGGCTTTTGCACGTGTGAGCCTGACTGACTTGGAAGGATGCTGTCATGTTGAAATTTTAGCAGTGCTAAAAATTGTTGCAGTCAAGTAAGGTGAAATTGAGTTAGGGCAGTGAGAATTTGGAAATTTCTTTTTGATTTCTGCTTCATTTTGTGCTCTGATATTACAACCTGGTGTAACTACACTGTGTCAGGTTACAGGCACTGCACGATGATAATATTTGCATCAAAGAAGAAAACCAAAATTACTGTTATTTCCCTTAGGAAATTGATGGAAATGTTCCAATTAAGTATTAAGCTCAAGCATTCTTTCAGTAACCCTAAACTAAGGGCATAAATCTGCCTGACAGCATCCTTTTACTGGGTCACATGTGAAGAGAAACATCTCTGAGAGTCTCACATCTACCTAGACTCTTTGATATGACTGCAGGATAAGCAAGTAGATAAGTATCCATCATTGACTACACCTTCAATGAGGATTCTGTGGAGGCAGCTAGTACTGTACAGAAGTTAAAATTGTCAGGAGTGATACAGAGACCCCAGCTTGTTAAAATTACAGCCTTTGATCTGGGGGATGTGTACACAAGTGTTTAACATACATGAGAGACATCCTGAAGTTTTTGCAGGAATAAGCCTATAAACACTTGGCTTTTTCTTTCATTTTCTTTCATTTATTCATGAGAGAATCTACAGCTTAAGCTGAAAAGTAATGTTAGCTGGACAAACCCCAAATAATAACCAGAAGTTCAGCAATTCTACAGCCTTTTCATAGTTGCAGAATAAAATTGGATAAAAGGTAATTTTAGGAAGTTGCCCATTGCAGACCTCAGTTGAAGGAGGGTGCCTGGGATTTGCAGTAGTGAATCAAAACTTTGATTCTTCTGGTTGCCAACACTGGCACCCCTGAGAAAGAGCAACAAATGAATATTTGTAATGAATAGCAGTTGGCTCAAAATTCTTGGCCTAAGTTTGAAACCATGAGGCTTCCATCCCCCATGATCCTTCCCTATCATCTATTTTAACTATGCATAAATTCATTGTCCTTATTTAAAACCTCCTCTATTTAAAACCCTAATTGAAAACCCAGCTTATTGGTAGTTGTTGTGGGACATTCCACTGGCTAAATAGAAATATGCACGCTCTAAAATGCAATCACTTAACTTAGAGTTTGCAAACTTATTTGCACCCCAAGAGCTCTACAAGAAGTTGGTTATGATATCCCAGACCACCATTTTTGTCTTTTCTTTGCAAAATAGTAGGATTCTTTGCATATAAGCTATTAAAATAGCCTACATTATTTTCTTCAGCTTATGCTTGTGTTTTAATGTGCATTTTTTATAGAGACTGAATGCAACCAAATTGGAGATCAGCCTGTCACAAAAAGACAAAAAATCCCAAACACCACATAAGCAGCTCTTACCTCTATCAATTCAAACAGCCACAGATAACCCAAAAATGGTCCACAGTCCAGGACATACCAGATTAAAAACCTTTCTGCAAACATATGACAGGGGAGGGGAAAATTGCTAGAGGGAGAGTTCCACAGCTGGAGCATGTCAAATAACCATGCTTAATTCAGCTCACCCTCCCCTCTCTGCACATTTATACCTCACTGCTCCTCTCCACATGCCTGCACCAGAAGTACTCCAGCTATCTGGAGAATATCAGGCTAAAACATCTGATCAGTAAGGTAGCTACTAGATGGGGGTTTTATCCTTTTTTTTTTTTTACCCAAATAATTTAAAAATTACATTTCAGGCTTACCCATGTTTTTCAGAGGCGAGGAAATGTACCCGTTTCCTCCATGTTTGCCATTTCCCATTTTACCACAGCCACAATTTCTTTTCCCATACTTGGCTGCAGTTGTGTAACTCATACAAGTCCATAAGAGTAGAGAGGACCCACCTGAGAGTCCTGGCAGAGCTGGCTGGAGTAATCATGCAGCAGCTAATTATTGTCTTTGAAAGGTTATAAAACCTGGGGAGGTTGACCAATAATTTCAGAAAGGTAAGTCTTTTGCTCAGAAGGAATACCCAATGACCTACATGGAGGTCAGTCTCATTGCCACAACAGGGAAAAGGAGAGGAAGGCCTCTTGGAAGTCCTCTAACCTAACACGTCTGTGACTTCCATCTAACTGTGCAGCTTCCTTGAGAAATAAGTATCGCCTCCCCACATAAACACTTTTTAGAAAAGCTGTGAAGGTACTTTCTGTCCTTCTTGATAGCTACAACATCATTTTGGGAACACTTGACCTATCATTCCCTAATAATTATGAACCAATAGATAGAGACCCTGCAGAGGCCTTTGAGATCCTACTACGTAAAGGTGAACAAAATTACAGAACTCTAAAGGAAAAAAACACTGAAATGGAGAAAGACAGAAAAGTGGGCTTCAAGACAATGCTGGAAATAAGGAAAGTTTAGTTTTCAGTACTCTGTATCATGGCACAATGAATTTACTGTTGCATTATTTACTGGAGATCTGTCTTTGCCTCTTTATTACTTTTATGTAACACAAGAAATTTTATTTCCTCCCCAGTGTCCAATTATTATATCTCTGGACAATTGCATTTCTTTTCTATCTACCTTAGGATTATAATGCCAGAATTGAAGGAACTGCAGCTACAACAGAGTTGTACTGATACCAGCTCCAAGTCAGTAACCAGCTTCATACATCCAAAAAACATTCCTTCAAAAGCCTTCATAAGATCCTAATTCTAATGAAACCTTACAACACTGGATGCAGCAGTTTGTTGATGTACTACTTATTGTCAAAGAAAGTTGCTTTCTTTGGATGTTACTCTTGCATGCTGAGCAATGAAATCATGACATTTCCACCAAAGCATCCACCAGAGTGTGCCCTGAGAAACTGAATCCCTCGCACCCCAAGCAGGGCCTGTTCCTTTTTCCCCGTACAACACATGCTGGCCACAAGAAATGCAACACTCATGGCTTTAGCACATTTCCTCCCAATCAATGACTACAATGTGATGAAAAGAACGACAGCATCCCACATCAGCCAACTGATCAGTGCAGCCCCCCTTCTGGCATCCTCCTCCTCCCATAATGCAGAAAGAATGACAACAGGATCCTTACCTCTGAGTAAAAATCCATGCAAATTGGACACCTAATAATAACTCCTTGCTGTGCACTAGAGGGAAGAGAAGTAGAAAGAACATGCAGCTGTTAATATCACCACACTTCAATGATTACTGATCCATAAAATCTCACATAATGACACAACTGCACTGAGTAGGCATGACAAATTTCCTTTGAAAAATCCTGCTGTCTTTAGCCCTGTTTGCTGCTGTTAATGAGGTTTTGGGATTTTCCTGCCCAGAGGAAAAGACTGTCCTGGTTTCACTAGAGGAAAGGTGTAGTCAGTCACTCAGCTCTGGGATTTGAAGTTAAGCAATGCCCATTTTTTGCCATACTCCCCCCACACTCGTCTCTAAGGTTGTGTGCAAAGCTGTACATCTGCCTTGGGCTGCCTTTTTCTCCCAAAATGCAAATGGCATCATTTGATCATCATGCAACGTGGGAGAAGGAGGGAATTAAGTAGAGTAAGCAGGCATACTTGTATGGCTGAGTCACACACAGAAAAGAAGGCACAAAATTCTGTGCTTGGCAGGGCATGAGCCATACATACTGTGAACGTGCAGTTCCCTCCTCTGCTGCTCCCTGTTCTGCAGGGCCTGAGTCAGCCACAGGTGCATTATTAGCTCCTGTTCCATAGCCAGAGCCATCCATCTGTTGGCAGCTGTTCTGGATGGAATTTCTGCTTCGCTGCTCATAAACTGTAATTTAATTTTCATTAGTTATATGTGATGTAAGATGTAGAACATGGAGAAGAATTCTTAAGGATGCTCTTGGTATTGATACATTTAATCTTTGAATATTTTCAAGCCAAATCAACTGGAAAGGAGATTTAATCCATCAAATAGACAGCAATTAAGAAACAAGCACCAAGTGATGCCCATGGGACAGAAAAACAAATTCCTTGTTGGTAGAACTGCCTTGTTAAGGTTCAGGCCTTGACATGCTTCAAGGAGCAGAAGCTCAGATCCAGGGGAAGGTTAACAAAGCTCAGGGAGAGGATGCCCACTGAGAGTGGACAAAAAGAATGCAGAGTTGAGGGGCCAAAAAGACATCTGGCACAACTCCCAAGATAAGGAAGAAACTAAGAAACCCAGCTCTCCTGAAATCAGCTCTGATTGGTACACAGTAATTCCTGCAGGGGCAGATTGCAACCACCAATTCATGGAGCAGCAACTCAAGAAACTCCCCAGGCCAAAAGAAGAGAGACACTCAGCCATGGACTGAGGGGAATAATTACAGTGAGAAGGCTGTTAACCAAAAGAAGGCAGAATACTAACTAAGAAGACAATCAGGCCCCTTGTAACCAATGAATGCTGATTCCATTGTTTGCTAGTCTGTATAAATAATGAGTTTTGATGGTGAGTTTGTCTGATTTGTGAAATACCACTGAGCATCCAGACATGTGCAACAGTCAAATAAGCAGACAGTGTCTCTCTCTAGTGTACAATTATTGACTGGCTGCAGCCCAGTAACAAATCCACTTTTTGTGGACAACATCTTGACCAAGTTTCATGGAGATCAGTTTTTAATGGCATGATCAGTAACAGTCAAAGTGTCAAGAAATCCTTTTGGCTTTTTAACTCTCAGAAACCATGGCCCATAATGACCACTGCAACTCCAGTTGCTTATTGTCCATATGAAAAGAATCAGTCACTAATCAATTAAAACTATAGAAAGAGTCACCAAATTGAAGTTCCCTTCTGCATAAGTATTCAGCCACCACATTTACTGCAGGGATTTTCCACTGTGTCTGATAGAGGCCATCACACACACATTGGATCAGTTCTCTAAGACCCTGGCCAGAGGCTTCAGCCTTGTCCTTTGCCTTTTGCTAAAAGCAGTTTCAACCCCTGCTGCCAGAGCTTCTTGGAAAAGAATAAGAAAGATAACTATTACATTTTAGATAAAAGTCCCTTCCCAACTGTAAAACATCAACTCACCTTCATGAAGCTTCCATTGGTGCACATGAGAAGGGAGAGAAAAAAGATACAGTTAGGTTTGGTGAGCCCCCCTAGTGATGCATGCAAACCTCAGCTCAGAGAGCAGTTAAAGCAGAGCAGGTGAGGAAGGGTGGGGTATCACCCTCTAAGTTTGGTTAAGAACATTCAAAGCAATAGCACAGGGAGCTGCTGCCCGGAGAACAAACAAGTGGGTGCTGCTGATTCTGCTCCCACTACTGCAGCAAAATGGAATTGAACAGGGTAGAAACAGAGGCAGCTTAGGAACCACCTGAACACCCTCATCCCTCATCCCTCCTCCCTGTTCCCTAATTCAGATTGGTCTAGAGCTCTTTCTTTTCCTCATTCTCCACCAAACTGGCAAATTTTGCCATGATGCTCATAACACTTCATGTTAGATGAACAGCTTCTGAAGAAAGGAAACCACAACAGAAATTGGGAGTAAACAATTCTATCAGTCAATGCTAGATCTACAAGGAATGCACAGATCTGCCAGCACCAATGGCTTCTCCTTCTACGGATACCACCAAGAGAGGACTTGGAGGGATGTGCAGGTTGGAGATTCCCAGCAAGAGCTGTGCTTCCAGCCAGCTGCCCGTGGCACCCACCAAAAACAACTGAGTTGTGCAGCTCCCCTTCTGTCCCCTCCCCGCCCCTCCCACAACTCTCAAAGGACAGCAACATCTGGATCTTTACCTGTGAGTAGCAACTCCTGCAGATGATGCAGAGGAGACTTCCAGAGGGCCTTCTGTCATAGAAAACAGATGCAGAAAGAACATGCAGCCATTAATTCACTATGCATCACAGGTTAGTGATACAAAAATGCCTGAAAATAGAACATCTCTTCTGATTTAGTAACATACCAGCCCAAGAGCAAAATCATTTCGATTACTTTTTTATACCTCAGGTTCTTCAGTGTCTCTCAATTGTTACCAAACGATACATTCCATTAAGATTTCAAGAATACAGAAGAAAAGGCATAAAGCTTGGCAGAAATCTGTTTCTACGATGTATCAGAAATTGGACTTTGAAGAGACACTTTATCAGTCACATACAATTCAATATCTTGTGACTCCTCCTTGTTCTCATTCGCAGGCACTTGTCCTGGTTTGAAAGGACAGGTGTCTGCTAGTAAAGGCAGAAGTTTCCCTTTGAAACAGAGACTTTGGTTCCACTCCCCCCCAAGTATTATGATTATTTGAATCAAGGACTCTGAGGCAGAGATAAGGGGGTGGGAATAACAGCTCTTTTACTAATATATCTAACCATGCAAGCAGAAAACAACAGCAGCAGTTAAAATTGCTAACAGAACAGAATAGATAACTCGGTGTCAGTCCCTTTAGATGCAAGCACGCTGTCTCTGTGCTTATTCCCAGTCCGGATCTCCCGAGGGCAGACGGAAACGGAGGCGGGGGGGGAGGGGGGGGCGCAGGAGTTGTGGGGGGGGGCAGCGGCCACGCCGGTCTCGGGCGGGAACGGGCTGGAGCGGCGGCTCCTCGCTCACCGTGTGTGTCCGGGGGATCAGCTGTGTCCGCAGAGGCAGGAGGCTGGAACGGGGCAGATGCAGGGCAGGTGATCGCAGAGGGTCTGGCTCTGCTGTGCTCGGCCGCGTGGCTGAACGATCCCAGGCGTCCTCCTCCCGGCTCGCCGGAAACGCGAGTGCCCTCCCGGAAGCCTCAGAGGCCCCTCCGGGACCCGCAGCAATTGACACCTTTTGTCTGGATCATCAGGGACCCTGGGTGTAACCCGGCCAGCTCCATTGGCGTGATAATGGGAAAAATTCTTACAATTGACACAGTAACAGAAAAACACTCAACCCCCAACATGGGGTTATGGGATTATGGGGTTATGGGGTTATGGAGTTTTTGGGATTTAGTGGTTTATGGGGTTATGGGATGTTCTTGGTGTATTTTGGGATATTTTGGGGGTATTTTTGTGGTGATTTTGGGGTGGTTTTGGGATATTTCTGGGATATTTTTTGGGTGGTTTTGGGGTGATTGTGGGATTGTTTTGGGATATTTTTGGGGTGGTTTTGGTATAAATTTGGGATGTTTTGGGGTGTTTGTAGGGTGATTTTGAGAAATTTATTGGGGTGTTTATAGGCTATTTTTGGGGTGATTTTGGGTTGTTTATGGGATGTTTTTTGGGTTGTTTATGGGATATTTTGGGGTGATTTTGGGATGCTTTTTGGATTTTTTTGAGTGTTTTTGGGATATTTTTGTGATATATTTGGGGTGATTTTTGGGTGATTTTGGGATGGTTTTTGGGTTATTTTGGGGTGTTTTAGGGGTGATTTGGGTGGTTTTGGTGTCCCACCTGCCATGCTCAGCAGCTGTCCCAGTTTGGCATATTTCTGTGGTATTTTTGGGATATTTCTGTGATATTTTTGTGATGTTTATGGGATATTTCTGGGATATTTTGGGGTGTTTTGGGGTTATTGTGGGATGTTTTTGGGGTGTTTTGGGGTGTTTTGGGTCCCTCCTGCCATGCTCAGCAGCTGTCCCAGTTTGGGATATTTTTGGGTTGTTTTTGTGATATTTCTGGGATATTTTTGGGATGTTTCTGTGATGTTTATGGGTTATTTCTGTGATGGTTTTGGGATGGTTTTTGGGTTATTTTGGGATATTTTTGGGTTTATTTTGGGGTGTTTTGGGGTGTTTTGGGGTCCCACCTGCCATGCTCAGCAGCTGTCCCAGTTTCAGCGCCGCCCCCCTGGCCCGGCTCAGCGCGGCACCAAACGCTCGGCAGCGGCTGCTGACAGCAGGGGGGAGCCTGGGGACAAACTGGGGAGGGGGAGACAAAACTGGGGAGGGGGATCCTGAAAATGGGGAGAGGGAGACAGATTGGGGAGGGGAGACACAAATTGGGGAGGGGGAGACAGATTGGGGAGAGGAGACAAATTGGGGGGGGAGAGACCCCAAAATAGGGGAGGGGGGAGACCCTAAATTGGGGAGGGGAGAGACCCAAATTGGGGGCGGAGAGACCCCAAAATTGGGGAGGTGGGAGACCCTAAACTGGGATGACAGACCCCGAAATTGGGGAGGGAAGAGACCCCAAATTGGGGAGGGGAGGACACGAAATTGGTTGGGGGGTGGAGATTTGGAGGTCCCCAATTGGGTCTGGGGTTTCAGGGGGATTTTGGGGGTCCCCAGTTGGGTCTGGGGTCTCAGGGGGATTTTGGGTCTGGGGTCTCACACTCAGCCTGGCGCTGCTCCTGCCTCTACAGCCGCATCCGGGCGGCTCCGGCCAAAGCCCCCAGACCCAATTCCAGCGCCAGCCCTGGGGGAGCCAAAACTGACACCAGAGACCCCAGACCCAATTCCAGAGACCCCAGACCCAATTCCAAACAGAGCCCCCAGACCAAATTTCAGAGACCCCAGACCCAGTTCCAGAGACCCCAGACCCCATTCCAAACTGGACAGGTAGGGGACACCAATGGGGGACCCCAAAATCCCAGTGCCCCCATTTCCATTCCCAGTCTCCCCCAGTCCCTCCCAGTCTCCCCCAGTCCCTCCCAGTTCCCCCATTTCCATTCCCAGTCCCCCCAGTCCCTCCCAGTCCCTCCCAGTCCCCTCAGTTCCCCCAGTCCCTCCCAATTCCCTCATTTCCCATTCCCAGTCCCTCCCAGTCCATCCCAGTCTCCCCAGTTCCCATTCCCAGTTCCCCCAGTCCCTCCCATGGCCGCTGCCCGGCCCATCCGGCTCACGGGCACCGGCGCTGCCGGCCCCGCCCCCCGGCCTGGGGAGACCCCAAAATAAACACGGGGAACCCAAAACAGAGAGAACCCCAAAAATACAGAGAACCCCCAAATACAGAGACACCCCAAAAATAGAGACCCCGAAATAAACACAGGGACCCCAAAAAACAGCACAGGGACCGCAAAAACAAAGAGAACCCCAAAACCAGAGACCCCAAAAACACAGACCCCAAAAACAGAGACCCCAAAATAAACACCGGAACCCCAAAATCAGCACGGGGACCCCAAAAACAGAGACCCCAAAATCAGACACTGGGACACCCAAAAACACAGAGAACCCCCATATACAGAGAGACCCCAAAAATAGAGAGAACCCCAAAAACAGAGACCCCAAAAATCAGCACAGGGACCCCAAAAATCAGCACGGGGACCTCAGAATAAACACAGGGACCCCAAAAACAGAGAGAACCCCAAAAATCAGCGGGGGGACCCCAAAAACAGAGACCCCAAAATCAGCACAGGGATCCCAAAAATCAGCACAGGGACCCCCAAAACTGCACCGGGGACCCCAAAAGCAGCACAGGGAACCCAAAAATATAGAGAACCCCAAAACCAGAGAGAACCCCCAAAAATACAGGGAACCCCAAAAGCAGCACAGGGACCCCAAAATAAACCCTGGAAACCCCAAAAATACAGAGAACCCTCCCAAAAATAGCGAGAACCCCCCAAAAAATAGGGGAAACCCTAAAAACACCCAAAATAACGAACCCCCCAAAAACGAATCCCAAAAATAGAGGGAACCCCCAAAAATACGAGAACCCAAAAATAACAGGACCGCCCCCCCCCCCCAAATATCAGGGCCCCCCCCCAATACTGGGAACCCCCAAAAAGAGCCGAGACCCCCCCTCCAGAAATTACCGGGACCCCCCAAATATCGGAACCCCCCCCAAACATTGGGACCCCCCAAACTCCAGGACCCCCCAAAAAGAGCCGGGACCCCCAAATATCGCCCCCCCCCAGGAATATCGGGACACTCCCCAAAAAAACCCCGGGACCCCCCAAATATTGGGAGTTCCCCAAATACCGGAACCCCCTCAAATATCGGGAACCCCCCCAAAAAATAGAGACCCCCCCTCCCAAACACTGGGACCCCCCCAAAAAATACCGGGACCCCCCAAATATTGGGAGTCCCCCAAATACCGGGACCCCCCAAAACAGTCACGATTCCCCAAATACCGGGACCCCCCCCAAATATCGACACCTGCCCCAAATACCGGGACCCCCCCCCCAAAAATAGCGGGACCCCCCCCAAATATTGGGATCCCCAATCCTGGGACTCCCCCCCCCCCCAATACCGAGAATCTCCAAAATCGAGACCCCCCCCAAATATCGGGACCCCCCCCCAAAAAAAAAAAAAGTACCGAGACCCCCCCCAAACACCGGGACCCCCCAAAAAAATAGAGACCCCTCCCAAACACCGGGATCCCCCAAAAAGAGCCAGGACCCCCCCCCCCAGTCACTGACCTGGTCCCAGTCAGTTTTTTGGTGGGGGTCCCGGGCGGTTTTTTGGGGGGGGTCCCGGGAGTGGTCTGGGCCAAGCCCCGTCTGAGCACCCCCCGGGTGGAACCCCCGCAGGGACCCCCGGGAGAGCGCGTGGAGCAGCATCGGGAATTTGGGGAGGGGGCTGGGATTGGGGTGAAGCACGGAAATAAACTTCACAACCTATAAAGTTGTGGAGTAGGTACGTATTTTATTCAGCGCTGGATGCAGGGGGAGAGCATCTTCCCAAATCCTGCGTACCTTACATGATTTCTAATCTTCTATTTATCAGGGAAGTTCATGCATATTCTAAATCGCCTATACATATTGATTATCTGCCCCGCCTGTTCCCCGCTCCGTATGGAAATCAGCTGCATATTCATTGCGGCTGCGTAGTTTATTGGGTCGGTGGTCTCTAGATGAGTCGGTGGGTTGGAAATGATGAAGAACAGCAGTCTTCCTCGCTGTTGAACTTCTCACCTTGTCTTTCTACGCGTGCGCTGTAGTCTCTCGGTTGTGATATTTTGCAGACTCTGCACTTTTACGAAGAGGGACCCCCTTCATTTTGTGAGCCCAGCAAAATCTATAAATCAGGGGTTTCCTATGTGTATTCCTCAAATAATTGACACCATATGTTCTACTCTTCATTCTATTTAACCCTTCAGTCTCCTGTTTCATGGAGAAGCAGAAGGACTCATGCTGCTGCCTTTCTTTTGGCTCTGAGAGGAGCAAGAAATTGCAAGTTGTTCTGTGGAGAACCAACTCCAAAGCTTTCTCTCAAAGTGGAGGCATTCGTGCTGCCCCTTTCTAAACTGTCTGGTGCCTAATAATGTTGCCTGGTGTTTTCCCTCCTTTGGGGTCCTGAGCTGGTCTCTCAGCTCAACACTCATTCCTTGAAACTTGGAGCAACAGGTTGTTTTCCAGGGTAAATGATGGGGACAGTCCAGCAGCAATTCCATAGCAAGGGATTGATGCAGAATTCCTAGGTCTTTCTTCCCGCTCCCTTGAAGGAACCAAATGTTCATCTCAAAAGCCTGTTGGATTCCTCTAGGAGACTAACAGTAACAGAATTCCTGTTTCACACCAATGGTTTTCCCATTTGTTTTCCTACTTATGTCCCAGATACAGCAAAACCCAGCAGGTTTGGTTGCTTTCCTGCCTGAGGTTAAGTAAAGCAAATCTTGCTTCCTTCCCAGGCTGCTTGTTCCACAGACAGCAGCAAAGGGAGGGGGCAGCTGTAACAAGGCCCACTGCAAAGCCGATACTTTGTAGGCTCCAAATGCTGCCTGGCTGCATCAGACAAGGGCAAGCTTGTGTCAGTGTCCCAGAAGCAGCCTGGCAATTGCCCCTGCCTTGCCACCCCTCCTTCCCTGCTCCCCAGCCCCTGCTCCCAAAGCCTGGCCAGGGAATGCCTTTTCCTGGGCCAGCTAAAGGGGCGAGTTTGATGCTTCTTTGGTGCAGATGCCAAAGCTGTGAGAAGTGAGAGGGTAATGTTCACACGCGCTTTGCTTCGGATGAGGAGGTTGCTCGAGGCCCAGAGTGGGAGGCTGGTCCTTCAGGAGAAACTGAACTGAACTACTGCTTTCTTTTTAGTGCACGTGGCTATTAATGTTACAGAATCAGAGAGGTTAGAAAAGTCCTTGGATGTGGCCAAGTCCATCTGTGCACCAAAACTCAGGAAAGCTTTGTTGCTGGGTTAAAGGACTAAAGCCCGCAGCTTTTATCCCTGCAAGCATAGTGAGACAAGGCCAAGTCATTTAGACACAATTGCCTGAATTAAACAAAGCCTCCCTTTGCAGTCCCAGGTGAGATTTTCAGGAATCAAAGGATGAAACCCCACCGTTATTCCATTGGCAGGAATGGGGACACACCTTTGTAAGTCCCGCCAGCTGAGCAAGGGGCTGGGCCTGCGGGAGGAGGCACGTGCCCAGATTCTTCTCTCGGGGCAAATGCTGTGTTTGTAACACCAAACCAATGGAACAAACATTGCTTGAGGATTTCATACAGACAAAAGACAAAACGGAACAAACTTTGGTTTAATGAACAAGACTGCTTTTAACTTAACACAGACTAAATAAGGAAAGAAGGAGCATAGCCAATAACACAAAACCTCCTACATTTACGGATAAATCTAATACTACTAATCAAATTCTAATAATACTAACAAATCTTAGCTAATCAATTGAGAAATGCCTATCTAGTAAACTAAAGGGAAAAATAAAGCAGCCTAACATCTTCAGAAACCATCCTATTTCCATCTAGTCCATCCTATTTCCATCTAGTCCTCTAGTCTAACTCTTGCTGGGCCTGGACAGCTGCAGGGCTAATTTGTTTTTTTCTTCTTGGCAAGAGGCTCTGCTTCATTCTGTGGGTGATGTCTTCTCCTGTGTGCGTTCCTCCCCTTCATGGTTGCAAACACCCTGGAAGATAGGAAACAAACCATCCATTGTTCATTCAATACACACCATTAAACTCATCTCCCAGATTTCCATTTCTCTATGTATTTCTCTGTCTTTCCAGGCTGAGACACCTAGGTGAATTTTTCAGCACCATGAATCTTTGTTGTTTCAGTTCCTTGCGATTTCTTTCTCTTTTTGCCTCAACCTCTTTTGAATTCCAGCAGCAGCATCAAAGCAAGCTCTGGTGTGCCTATTCCTACTTGTTTGAGCTGTGCCTTGTTGGGGCACGGCAAGGTTTCAGTCTGAATGCTGGGCTTTAAGTGAGCAGTTTGGGTTGAAAGCGGGCTGTCAGCACGTTGAGCACGGCTGCGAGGGGCCATCCCCCAAGTGGCCTGGGCTTGCCCCGTGGTGCCTTTGGGAAGGGCCAGCGTGTTTTAGTGCCAGGGCCGGGCTGTGAGCAGCCAGAGGAAGAAGTTGCGCACCGTTGGCACTGCCCGCAGGGAAAGGGGCCTCCCGCCGAGCGGGGCGGCTGGGCCGGTTGGCAGCAGGGACACTCCGCCTTGCAGGCCCTCTTGCGCCTTCTCTTGCCTGTCTCCCCAGGCTCATTTCTGGGAGGGCTTTGGCTCCTCTTTGCTTCACGCACCGTCTGGAAAATAAAGGATCCTCATCAATATTTCCTTCCTCCCACAGAGCTGGAAATCAGAGCGTCCAGCGCAAAAATCTCGTGGCCTAAGGAAATTGCTCCAAACCCTGAAGAGCTGAGAAAATGCCTGGATTTGGAGGTGGGCTGTGCTGGTGGGGTGTCAACACAGCACCTTGCAGGAAAAAAACACCTCCTTTCTACTGCCCACAGGCCTGAGTTAAATATGTGCGTGTCTTCAGATCGACATTTTTTTAATATACCTCTCTGCCTAACATCTCTCTATCCCTATGTTTCCTCCACAAATGCAGCCGGGAATGGAGATGTTAGCAAGCGGTGGGAAATGAAGGATCTGATTGGCATCAGTGAAGGTGCCAGTCCCTGAAAAACCAGTCTACAAAGAGTCAAAGCCGATTTTGGTGAAGGTGCTGCTTGGTTGGGTCAAAGGGATGCTCCAGAATTCCCTATTTCAGAGCAGCAGCACAATGAAGATCATGGCAGCATCTGCTGTGCCTTTCCCAGGGCATGGGACCTGGCAGAGCTGTGTCTCACATGGTTCGCCAGCAGGTTTTGTCCTTTTCTCTCAGTTTCTTGACACTGCTGCCTTGTCTTGACTTTCTTCCCACTCACCTGAGCAAGAGTGTGGGCAAGTCTTTCTTTTTTCCAGGAGTAGTAGTACTCCACACACTGTGCCACAGTCTTACTTGGAATCTGTTGTGAAGAGAAAAAGAAGGAATGTGAAATGGCCATCCTGTAGTGTGGGTGGGAGAAGAAGTAGAGGATGGGGTAAACGAGGAAGTAAAAGCATGGGTAAGTGGAGGGAAAATCTGCCCACACTGAGAGAAGAGACACAGAAAAGAATGATGAGTAGAGTGTAAATTAGATTGCTAAAATGTAGTATAAGTAGTTTTTTAGATTGTTTATATTAAGGGCCATGTGGCCAAGATGGAGGACCCTGGGTGTGGTGGACTTCTTCCTCCTTCTTCTTCATGTCATCCATGTTGAAGGTGCACCCTGGGAACCACAGATTGGATGGGAGAAAACTGGACATTGCAAAAAGGTTACATGGCATTGGGGAAAATTTGTAAATATTGTATACGTAGTTTAGGGTATAAAGACCTTGGCTCAGCCCTCTCAGGAGACCTTTCTGCTATGGTCGACCTGCAGAGCGGACCTGTGCCGGGCTGCCAGAAACTTTTTTAAGATAAGACAAATAAACAGCCTCAAAACAACTCAAGGTCGTCTCGAGCTGCTTTCTTGTCGGCGCCTCCGAGAGAACCAGACTTTTTACCACCTCCATGCCCTCTCTGGGGAGGTCTGGCATAGAATGAAATAAATAGGGAGTAAAAGAGGCATTCTGCCACGTGGAAAGCCGTGGATTATGCTGCGTAATGCATAACACACATGATGCACAGATCAACAACAAATCCACCCAGCACAGTTTTTCTTTCCCTTCCAGTCCTCCCGGCACAATATGTTGAGGAAGCAGCAGCACAAGCATGCGACAAATGTGACAGAATAAACCTGTGTCTTCCAAAAGAGCTTGGAGGAAAGGGTTGGAGAGGCACAATCACTGCTTTCACACAGGATTTTCATCCGCAGGAAAAGGGATGCCCCATATCTTTATTATTCCAATATTTTTCATCTAGGAGAAGAGCGAGACTGAATTGCAGTATTTGGAACCAGAAATAAGCAACATTTCCCTCTTATGATCTGCCAGTGTTAAGAACATCCTATGGCTTTACCTGCTTCTGGATGAGATTAAAATCCTTGCCATAGGTTAGAAGAGCCTTTAGGAAGGACTCCTTCTCCTCAGGAGTCCATCTGTCAGAGCCTGGCAAATAAAAGCAGCAGGTAAATTGATGCTTCTTGCCACTTGAGGTAGATCCCACTGGCCACCAAGAGGCAATCGGCGCTATCCATCATTCACCTGTGCACGTCTGCTCCCTCAGAAAGTAAGGAAGGCAAGAGCAGGCATTGCCCAGGGAAAAAAGCACGGGAAAGAAGTCAGGCTGAAGGACTGGATGCTGCTGCTTTCCCCGCCCCCAGAGAAGACGAGACCTTGTGCAGGTGTTGCCGTTGAAGCGTAAACGCCTGACATGGCAGCTGAGGGGACGGCAGCAGCTGTGAGTGAAGGAACAAGCTCTGCTTTGCTTACCTGCGTAATGGTAATCAGCCAAGGGGTGGCCTTGAGGTGTCGCAGGTCCCCCTGAGAGCAACATCTCCAGAGCCTCCTGCAAGATCAAAGGGACACAGGCTTCAGCTGCCCCACCACATGCAAAAGAGCCAAGAAACATAAACTCTGCCTTTCATCTACTTTGCCTCTTCAGGCATTCCTTCCACTGGATCTCTTATGGGTCAAACCTTGTGATTTGCTGCCAATCCCTCCTTTTTGCTACCCAGTCCTTTAGTCGTGCTCCCCAAGAGTGGCATGTGGCTCACCAACTCCACCATTTTGCTCCTCCTGCACCCAGAATTGTCTCAGCTTGCTGAGGCTTCTGGGAGTTTTCCCTCAATCCACCCCAAAATGTCTTGGAGAACCAAGATCTCCCGGAGGTTTGCAAGGCAGCAGGCTTTGGTACCCTGGGCCAGTGCCTCCAGGAGAGATGTTGTCCCTGCCGGAGCCATTTGGGCTGAGCCCTGACACAGGTGGAGGAGACACAGCAGGCAGCTGCGCTTCTTCTTAACTCTGCTCTTCAAGGAGCAGCCAGGAAAGGCTGTCCCAGTGGCCAGGCCTTAGTCATTCTTCCCTGTCCCCTCTTCCCTGTGCCCAAAGAGCCGCTCCTTACCGGAACGCTGCCGCGTGCCTGGTGCAGGCAGTGCAGGGCGAGCTCCAGGTTAGCTGCTGCCCTGGGAAAGCCACGGGAGCTGGCCATGTCCAACAGTTCTCTTACTGCAAGCACAACAAAATCCCACCGCAAGTCAGGCTGGAGCCAAGGAAGGGGAAAGGATGAGATACAAGGGAGAAGGAAAGCGCAGGAGCAGAAGACAGCAGGTTGGAGAGCATGAAAAGGAGAGCAAAGAAAGGGGCAGCTGAAGCAAGGGCCCATTTAGTGCTGGCTCTCCCTTCAAACCATATTCTCTAAAATGATGCATTTGCCAATCTCCCTTCTTCCAGTGGCAAATGGTGCCAACCAAGTCTGAGAACAGGAAAGTTGTTCATTTTTCTGCTCTGCTGCACAAACAGAGCATTCTCCTTGCCTCTAACATGGCCACGTGGGACGATAGTTGAGACAAGGAGAAAAGCATAGCATGCACAAAGCTGCCTTTTGAGCAAAAGAGGAGAGTTTTACACATGCAGATATCTCAGGGGTGGAAGAAAAGCTGGGCAGCCACCTCTGTCAGGTTTGTCCATGTCAGAGTCATCATCCCCCCAGGGCTTCCAGACCAGGGATGCAGGCTCTTCATTGTCACTTGGTGGTCTGCTCTGCAGCTCGGGGAGCTCGGCCTGAAAGTCACTGCCAACGTTGATTTTTCTGAAAGCAAGAAGGAAGCAAAGGTAAGAAAGGCAAGTGGTGTGTCAAGAGACACATCCCGTGGAGCCACGGGCTTGAACCCATCCCAGCTGACTCTGAAAGAGCAGTTCTGCTGGTGGCCAGTCCTCAAATTTGCCATCCTGTAATCCCTAAAACTCACGGCTTAATGGGGGCTCTTGCTTTCCTTTTCATGGTGCCTCTCCTTTCCACCTGAAAGAGATGAAAAGAATGCTGCAGATAAAAATCATTCTGCCGCCATGTGTCAGGAGCCTTCCTTCTCATCCTCAGCATCGCAAACCACCAATTCCTCTGTCCCAACAACCCTCCGTTTGCTGTAATTGCTACATTTCACTTGCAACTTCTGAGGCAGGACCCCCAGATGGTTGCAGTATCCTCAAGAGGGGAAGCAGGAAGGCATGCACTGCTGCCTTCAGTCTTGGGGACAGCGAGAAGACCCAAAGGAACGGCATGGAAGTTGTGCCAGGGGAGCCTTAGGTGGAATATGAGCAAGGGGTTCTTCAGCCAAAGGGTGCTTGGGCACTGGAACAGGCTCCTCAGGGAAGGGGTGACAGCAGCAAGGCTGCCAGAGCTCAAGAATTGTTTGGACATTGCTCTTGGGCACAGGGTGTGATTCTTGAGACTGTCCTGTGCAGGAATTTTGTGGATCTATTTCAACCATGCAAATTTGGTGATACTGTGATTGTGTTGTTGAGAAGAACCACACAAGGTGGTATTGCACGGCTGCCTCTGACCGAGACGCAGAACCAGCCCTACAAGCACTGAAAAACATCAAGAAATGTGTACCAATATCTCTAGAGAAAAGAGATCCCATGGAGGTGGCAGAGGAAAAATCTCTAAAGATATCAAAGGATTATGTATCTGTAAGTGAGGAAAGTATGTAAGTACATAATAATGGCTGTAACTAGACTGGTTTTTGTAGGTGAAAGCCAGTATTGGAGGACAAGCTTTTGCAACTGCTTGCATGTCCTGAACAGCAGGGATCATGGAGGAGAAGTTCCATCTTTGTGGTTTTAAAGCTTTGGTGGAAGTGTGAGCAGAGCCAGAGCACAAGAGGATTTGTTGCCACCAAAGCCCTGAACTCCTCAGTAAGGAGCAGATGGTTTTGGTGTCACGGCAACATAGTTTTAGGACTTCAGTGGGTACCAAGCACTTTGAATGGGATCATCAGTGGATAAGAATCTGCAATTGCCCCATGACACCTCTCTGCGTCACCTAGGGAATGGTCTGCATTTCAACTGGAGGCATCAGTATTCCTAGAGAAGTTGGAGCCCACTGTCATGTGTATCCTGCTCTGGGGAAAGTGAGCACAGACCATGGGTGTCATGGCTGGTGGGACAGGCAGCTGGAGCCTCCTGTCTTTCTGTTGGTGGTTTGGGGGCAAACGGGGATTTCCTTACCTTGGGGAGTGGCAGAGTGCTGCGGGGATGCCTGGCGGCTGACGAGGAGATGAGGGTGTGGATGCAGAGGTGAGAGCTGGCGCTGAGGCCAGAAGGTGTGTGCTCAGGGGCACTGAGGAGCAGATGCTGCAGCTGCTGCTGCACCGCTGCTCCACCAGCGTTCCACCAACGGCCGCAGCAGGAGGAGACAACGCCGGTTGCTACGGGCACAGCCAACATTCCATGCAGAACCCCAGGGCGCCCAGGGGACGCAAACAGCAAGGGGCCACCTTTGCCTATTTTACTGCTTCTGGTGCAAGTTTGCTCTGAGCATCGTCCTCCTGTTGGGCATTTGTGCTCAGTCCTCTGGATGGGGCAAAGCAGTGCAGGGGCAGCTCTGGGTCTCCTCCTCTGTGCTTCTCTCTAAGGTGCCTCCAGCTGCAGCTGTGCAGGAGCCTGGCTCTGTCAAAGACCCAGAGCACATTGCCTGCACTGGATGAAGCACGGAGATAAACTTCACAACCTATAAAGTTGTGGAGTAGGTACATATTTTATTCAGCGCTGGACGCAGGGGGAGAGCATCTTCCCAAATCCTGCGTACCTTACATGATTTCTAATCTTCTGTTTATCAGGGAAGTTCATGCATATTCTAAATCGCCTGTACATATTGATTATCTGCCCCGCCTGTTCCCCGCTCCGTATGGAAATCAGCTGCATATTCATTGCGGCTGCGTAGTTTATTGGGTCGGTGGTCTCTAGATGAGTCGGTGGGTTGGAAATGATGAAGAACAGCAGTCTTCCTCGCTGTTGAACTTCTCACCTTGTCTTTCTACGCGTGCGCTGTAGTCTCTCGGTTGTGATATTTTGCAGACTCTGCACTTTTACGAAGAGGGACCCCTTTCATTTTGCAAGCCCAGCAAAATCTATAAATCAGGGGTCTCTTGTGCATTCCTTTCCTTATAGGTACACAGTAATTGATATCATATGTTCTACTCTTCATTCTATTTAACCCTTCAATCCCCTGTTTCACTAAGAACCTGAAGAATTTCTCCTAAATCTATTAGAATTCTCATTCTGTAATTGCTAAATTTATGTATAACTTGTGCACATGGCCTATCTGTTCTATGGGAATAATACATAAAATATTCCTACTGTAATTTTATTCTGTCTACAACTAAGTTTTTAATATCTCAGTGCAGCCAGTATTTCATAGGAGATTCCACAGCTTTTACTTTTTATGGTATTTAAAACATATTTCTACGCACTTCACACTAAGATTTAAACTTCTATTTCACATCTATACTACTTAATATTTCTAATTCCTTAAACTAAAACTTAGACCTCTACTTAATGTGTGTGTGGTTTCCTGTATTTTAATTTCTCAAAATATTTTAAATTTAATTCTTGCATACTGTTCTCTTTTGGAGGGAGTCAGAGAGGCTTCTCTGTTCCACTCTCCAACAACCAGGAATGGGGACAGGGACTGAGAGTGGGGACTGGGAAAGGGACATCAGAACTGGAATGGAAACAGGAAAAGGAAATTGAAATATGGGAACACAACAGGGAATATGGAAATAGAAACTGGGGAGAAAATATGGGATGGGGATTTAGAATATGGGACAGGGAACAGACATGGGGATAGGACAACAGGATTGGGAATGGGAATATGGGAAGGGGACTGGAAATATAGAAATGGAAATATGGGAATGGGACTGGGATCAGGAAAACAAGAAGGGTAACAGGACTGGGAATATGGGACTGGGAATATGTGAACAGTAACCAGGCAGAGAATACAGGACAGGGAATGATACTGGGAATGGGATCTGAACTAGGACGGGGGGCAGGAGTGGTGTGAGACGGGAATGGGCTGAGGGCAAGGGCAGTGACAGTGGGGAGAGGAGGATCCTGGACAGGGGACAGCGGGAGCTGGGTCAGGGGGAAACGGGGAGGGTGTCAGGGCAGGGGGTCCTTGATCAGCTGCCCCAGAACCTCCGTCAGCATCTCCCAGTGCAGCCAGAGCCGCTGGGCCTGGGGTGCCCAAAGCCCTGAGACACCCCCAAGGAAACCTGAAGTCCCTGGAACACAGGGTCCCCCACATCCTCTGGAAGATCCCCCTATGTCTGCAGGCATGTCTTATTTCAATGTCTTCATTTTTACCCCGGTACTGGGTGTCTGGGAAAGACAATGAGAAATGCAAAGAAAATCCAGGTCACAGAGAGCCAGCACGAAGCTTTTCCTGCACTCAGGGCACTCACAGGGCTTCTCTCAGTGGAGACTCCATTGGTGTCTGGTCAAGTGAGATCTCCTGGAGAAGCTCTTCCCACACTCAAGACAGTCATAGGGTCTCTACCCAGTGTGGATGAGTCGGTGCCTGATGAGGTTGGAGTTTTTCTGGAAGCTCTTGCCACAGTTGGGGCAGCAGAAAGGCCTCTCATCCCAGTGAGTGCGATAGTGCTTCAGAAGGCTGGAGCTGCTCTCAAACCTCTTCCTGCATTTATCACACTCGTAGGGCCTCTCCCCAGTCTCGATTCTCCGGTGTCTGATCATCTCTGATCTCCACCTGAAGCCCTTCCCACATTCCGAGCACTTGTGGGGCTTCTCCCCATGGTGAAGCTGCTCACGCAGCCCCAGCTCCGAGCTCCGGCCGCCTCCCCGGCCCGGGCTGGCTCTTTCCTGCTGGGATCCCCGGGCTGTGCGTTTGCAGCCCCTCCTGCTGCGGGATCTGCGGGGCTTTTCCTCCCCGTTGCATTCCTGCGCCGTGGAGCCGCTGCAAACGGCCTCTTGCCCGAGGCTGTGCCGCGGGGATTTGTCCTCCCTGCTGTCCGTGCTCAGCTCCTTGTCTGGGGGAGGAAGGACAAGGACAGGATGGGATTTGCCTCCGTGCCAGAGGCAAGGGCAAGGAGATCCCCCCAGGGCTGTGCTGCAGCCGGGGCCGTGCTGGGCTGGGAGATGGAGCAGGACACAGGGGGAAAGGGGCACTGACTTCCTCCTCACCTGCCTGCGGCTCCCGAAACATCGACCTCGTCCACATGGCCTCCTCCTCCTCAATGCAGCCGAGGTTTGGAAATCCTGGTTTGGGGGGGAAAACAAGGGCTGAGCGCGTTGGGTTTGATGGTGGCGCTGCCCAAGGGCAGCTGGAGCAGTCAGCGCCCCTTTCAGCCTCGGGGGCCCGGAGCCCGCTCAGCACCAACCTCCCGCACCCCTCCAGGCTGCCGGGGGTCCCCCGGCTCCGGGATCGCCCCTCTGCGCTCTCCCCGCTCCGGGGCTCGGCTTTCGGCTCCTCCAACATCCAAACATCCCCTGAACCTCAAAGTAAAACCCTCCCGGAGCCCCCCATGATGGATTTGGGGCGAGCTCCCCCTCCCCGCTCACCTGCGGGTTCTTGGGGGGCGATTCTGCCGCTCCCGGGGGACGCTGCGGTCTGTGCGGGCGTGCGACAAAAGCGCGTGGTTCCAAAATCGCTCCTCCTCTTCCTGCCGCTCCTCCTGTGTCCCTCCTCTTCCTCCCGCTCCTTCTCTTCCGTCTCTTCCCGCTCCTCCTCTTCCTCCCGCTCCTCCTCCTCTCCCAGCGCAGCCAGAGCCGCTGGAACTGGGGTGCCCAACGCCCTGAGAAACCCCCAGGTCCCTCCCAGGACCCCTCAAATCCCTGGAACCGAGCGTCCCCCGCATCCCCTGGAAGATCCCCCCGTGTCACCAAGCAGGTCGTTATTTAACATCTCTATTTTTACCCTGGTTTTGGGTGTTTGGGAAGGACAAAGAGAAATGCAGATAAAATCCAGGCCACGGGGAGGGTGTGCAGCCCCCAGCCAGGTGTCTTCCCAACACGGATCAGCAGCACCAGGGCTCAGGGGGGCTCTGCCCACCGGGGGTCCCTGGGGATCATCCAGCGCGGATCCTGCCATGGGGATGGAGCTGCAGCAGGGCACTGTCTTGGTTTGACAGACAGGTGTCTGCTGAGGACTCTGGAGCTTCTCTTGCAAATGGAAAATGTAAACTCCCTCCCTCTAAATTATATGACTTGGAAATTAAGGAGCTCTCTGGCAAAGATATGGGATTCAGAATAGCAGTTTTT
>NW_027635873.1:40940-82001 GCF_903797595.1 Erithacus rubecula
ATTAGGAAGAACTGCTGCCCAGAAAGGGCATGAGATATGGGAATGGTGTGCCCCAGGGGCACTGGTTGCAGTCACCGTTGCAGTAGGTGTTCAAGGTAAGCCTGGCCATAGCACTCCAGGCTCAGATCTGCTTGCCCTGGTAACCATGGATCACAGGCTGGAGTTGATCTCCCAGAACTCTTCCAAGCCAGTGCTGGATTCTGTGACATCACAGCCTCTGGGGCAGCATGGTGCCTGGCAACTGTCCCCAGCCACCGCGTGCCCCACAGCCTGGGCACACCTTGGCAAGGACAGACGTCCAGAGCGTGTGTGCTGGTGGCACTTCAACTGAGCACCATGGCCGACCCTGTCCCCTGGCTCCTGCACTTTTACCTGCTGCTGCTCCTGGGCCATCGTCCCGACCCATCCAGCCATCCTGGGCCGGGCACGGGCCTGTATCTCGAGGAGCTGGAGCTGCAGGACAGGGACCCTGAGCCGACCACCTCATGTGTGGACATATCGTGGCTGTCCTGGACATGCCTGCTGGTGCAGCTGCTGATCACAGGCACTGTCCTGGGATGGCATTTTTACAGAGGGCGCTGGAGAGGCTGGAGAAGGGTGAGGGATGGGGGGTCAGGCAGGAAGGATGGGCTTGGAGCTCTTGGGCAGCCCTTTGGCCAAGGCCCCATGGCAGAGTGGAGCTGAGCCTCTGGCTGGGAATCAGGCCAGGGCTGAGCTCAGGGACAGCCCCAGGCAGAGGCAGCCAGAGCTCTGCTTGCTGCAGCCTGGCCAGGCCTGGCTCTCTTGCTCAGAGGCCAAAGGCAGCCCAGAGAGGGGCCCTGCTCTGCCCCTCTGCCCCTTCCATCGGGATCCCTGTGCTTTGCCTTGCAGAATCGGCACCAGAGGCCCCGCAGCTGCTGCCCAGGACAAGGCTGTCCCACAGAGCTGATCCAGCTGCTGAGGAACAACCGCACCCTGCTGCAGCAGTGCCTGCAACGCTGCTCCCAGCAGAGGGCCCAGAACAGCAGAGCAGCACAGGGGGCCAGCCGCAGGAGGAGGAGCAGGAGGAGATCCTAAATCTCGCCCCAGCGCTGACCTCCAGCTCCAGCACCGCGTGCAGAGCACTGCAGGGAATGTGTGACCCGTGCCAGCCCGGGCACGGCGACATTCCCCATCTTAGGCCTTAGAGACACCCCATCCTTAGCTGTAGCAACCCCCACCACCTTTTCCACAAGAAGCTGACCTTCCCCTTATTGTTGCTGTTCTAAATGTTTAAGTAAGTTAGCCATAAGGTTATTACCCCATACTCCCCGTAGTGTAGATTTTTAGAGTAGTAAAGTGAATAAAGTTCATGTTCTCTGCACATCCTGTGTTGTTTGCTTGATATTCCATCCAAGAGGGGACACAGAGGGATGGGTTTGAGCAGGAGCTCCAGACTGCCTGCAATGGAGAGCCTGAGTGCAGCAGCAGCATTTGCAGGAGTGCAAATGGAGGGCAGCTGGAATGAAGATGGTGGGCAGTATACTGACTGCTCAGTATGGGCTGCCCCGCGTGTGTCCATAACAACAAAGATGGTTTGGTGTGCCTTGAAGCGTCCTGTTTCCACCTTTTCCTCAGGGTAACGAGCTCCACATACAATAGTCCATAAATCTTCCCACCTTTTGGCCAGAAGCCACTCATTTTGGGAAAGGACTATAAAAGTGACTTTCTCAGAGGAGACCCCTGAGATCTCCCCAGACGGCAACAGACATCTATTGGCTGCTCCACGAGGATTCGTCTGCCCGTCTTGGTAGCTATAATCCCGACCCCCTTCTCTCTCTCTCTCTCTCTCTCTCTCGCTGTCCCACTATCGCACTTTGATTGGCACTAAATAAAGTGCATTTCTCCAAAACTGTTTTTGTCCCCTGCTGTGTCTTTTGCGCTCTGAGATCCATAAAAGAACCTGTCACGACTCCCACTCGGGTTGGGCAGATCCTAACACATCTCAACAGCACACAGCCAGCAGTATCAGATGAATCAAGATGCCATTATCCCCACCCATAAAATTTTGGCTAGAAAGTCAAAGGGTGCTCAGTAAAACCCACTCTCCCTTCAACAGCCCCACTTTGCCTGTGGGCAAGTCTGACAGACAATAGAAATTGACTGCAGGCTATTGTGCCTTGAATGAAGTCACTCCACTGTGGGAGCTAAGACAGAGTGCTGTGGATTTAATTAGCATAAGCAGCTTGATAACCAAGATGCCCTGGCAAGAGCAAACAGAGCTTTGAAGACTCCATGAAGATTGGATCAAGACTGGTGACAGGAAAGAAGAATGAATCAAGTAGAAATGTTGCAAAATGTGTAAGCTTGTCTGTGTGATGTTTAACCCAATGAATGCAGTAAAAAATTACCAGCTTTCCTAAAAATGGTATATAAGCACATGTAGCTGAGAGTAAATTTGGATTCTGATCAGCAGTCAGTAGACCCCCTCTCTCTCCCAGTCGTTGATTCTCCAGTGCTGAGCGCTGCCGTGCCGGACACGCTGGATCTCCAGGAGGAGCTGGAGCCCAAGGCAGCAAAGTGGCTCCATTGACATTGCCAATGCATTTTTCTCCATTCCTTTGGCAGCAGAGTGCAGGCCTCAGTTTGCTTTCACCTGGAGGGACGTGCAGCACACCTGGAACCGACTGCCCCAGGGGTGGAAACACAGCCCCACCATCTGCCACGGGCTGATCCAGGCTGCACTGGAAAAGGGTAAAGCTCCAAAACATCTGCAATACATCAATAACATCATTGTGTGGAGGAACAGGGCAATAAAAGTATTTGAGAAAGGAGAGAGGATCATCCAGATTCTGCTGGAAGGAGGTTTCGCCATCGAGAAGAGCAAAGTCAAGGGACCTGCCTGAGAGATCCAGTTCCTGGGAGTAGAGTGGCAAGATGGACAGAGCCAGATCCCCACTGGAATGATCAATGAGATCATCACAGTGTCTCCACCACCAAGCAAGAAGGAAACACAAGCTTTTCTAGGGGCCATAGGTTAGTAGAGAATGCATTCCTGAGTGCAGCCACATTGTGAGCCCTCTCTACCTGCTAACCCTAAGAAGAACAATTCCAGCTGTGGCCCTGAACAGCAACAAACCTTCACCCAGACCAAGCAGAAAATCACTCATGCAGTGCCCTTGGCCCAGTCAGGACGGGACCAGAGGTGAGGAATGTGCTTTACTCTGCAGCCAAGAACAATGGCTTGTCCTGGAGCCTTTAGCAGAAGGTGCCTGGGGAGACTCGAGGCCGAGCACTAGAATTCTAGAGCCAAAGTTACAGAAAGTCTGAAGCAAACTACACTCACAAAAATCGCCAAAAACACAACAAATCTTATCTGCCTATAATAAGAAAGTTCAAGCCACCTCAAAAGAAATTATCACAAAAGCACAACTCCTCCTGGCACCCTGACTCCCGGTGCTGGGGTGGATGTTTAAAGAAAAGGCTCCTCTACCCACCACGCCACCCACACCACATGGAGCCCATGGATTGCTCTCATCACACAGCACGGCCGGATTAGAAACACAAATCACCCTGAAATTTTAAAAAACAGTTAAAACCGGCCACAAGATAAAAACTTTAGTCTCACTAACAAAAAGGAGCAGAAACAAGTAACCCAGGCTAAAAAGCTCCACCATACAACCAACTACCAGCACAAGAAACACGCTGTGCTCTTGTCACTGACAGTTTCTGTCTCATGGTTGAGATGAACCAGAAGTGGAAAGTGGCCGCAGGGAGCCCCACACGACGAGTCACACAAGCTACTGAAGGAGAAGGTGAATCAAGTGCACTTGCTGAACTCAAAGCCATTCAGCTGGCCCTGGACACTGCTGAAAGAGAGAACTGGCCAAAGCTCTACCCTTATACTGAATCAGAAATAGTAACCAATGCTCTGTGGAGTTAGCTAGAAAGGTAAAAAAAGGCCAGCTAGCAACATAAAGGAAAACCAATTGAGGCTGCTGATAAGTGCAAAAACATTGCCACTCAGACAAACTCTCTGTAAATGTCCATCATGTAGACAGCCACGTGCCCAAAAGTCAGGCTAATAAAGAACACTGAAACAAGGAGCAAGTAGATCAAGCTGCAAAAATAGAGATGTCACCAATAAATTTAAATTAGCAACATAAGGGAGAGTTGTTCCTAGCTCAATAGGCCCACACTGCCTCAAGCCATCAAGGCAAAAATGCCACCTATAAGTAGGCACAAAACTGAAAAGCAGATTTAACTATAAATTGCATTTCTCAAGTTATCCATAACTGTAAGACATGTGCTAAAATCAAGCAAGCCAAGCCCATAAGCCCTTTCTAATATGGGGGGCAGTATTCCAAATATAAGTATAAAGAAGCCCAGCAAATGAACTACATCACACTGCCTCAAACCCCTCAAGGCAAGTGCTACGTGAGCACAATTGTAGAAGCCACCACTAGATCATTAGAAACCTACCCTGTACCTCACACTACTACTCAAAACACCATCTGAAGCCCAAAAAAGCAAGTCCTATAAAGACACAGCACCCCTGAGAGAATCGTCAGACAACAGGACCCATTTCAAGAACAGCCTTAGAAACACCTCAGCCAAAAACCAGGATATTGAATAAATAGATCATATCCCTTATCACACACCAGCTGCCAGGAAAGTTGAACTGTACAACAGACTACTTAAAATTACCCTAAAGGCACTTGGCAGGGAAACATCCAAAAATTGAGAAATGAACTTAACAAAGCCACCTAAATAGTCAACACCTGAGAGTCCATCACTCAAGCAAGTCCTGCCCAGTCTGAAGCCTTGCACACAGTGCATGGGGATAAAGTGCCTGTAGTGCACATAAAAGGTATTTTAAGATTGTTTAGATTAGGCCCACCTCAAGCAAAGGCAAACCAATCCGTACAATTGTTTTTGCTCAAAAACCTAGTTACACTTAGTAGGTAATGCAGAAAGATAAAGAAACCCATTGAGTACCACAGAAAAACCTAATCTTAAGTGAGAACTGTGTGTAAAGTTTCACTGTGGATAAAAATATATAGCAGAGTTGAAAGAAGGTATTAATTAAGGTAGGATGCAGATGGTAATAGAATAAGGAGTAGATCATGTCTTAAGTTGCAATGCAAGATGCACGCAGAAGTATACATTCTATCACCATCTTCTAAAACCAGGTGGAGCAGGGCTCCTTATCTCTTCCATGACCCATCCCTCAGAACTCCTCCCCACAAGGAGTTATACCTTATGGGAGATGCCCCACCCAAGGAGAAAAGCCAAGTATTTCCAGACAAAGTAAAATGTGAAATTTGAAACATCAGAGCAGCCTTTCCCACTAAATTCCCAGAAGAAGACCAGGCCTATCTTCATCACCACTAGATGTTAAAAAAGTAACTACACCCTTCTCCAAAATCATTGCTTCAACAAAACCACATCTGTCACTCCAAGAAAACTACAGGTACCATTATTCAGACTGTAACCAACACCCTGAGCAACAGGGTTACAGGCTGCATTCTGACCTTGCCAGTGTTTTGGTCTTCATATTACTATACTTTTATTTTCATTTTCCCAGTGAAAAACTGCTATTCTAAATCCCATATCTTTGGCAGGAAACTCCTCAATTTCCAAGTCATATTAATTAGAGGGAGGGAGTTTACATTTTCCGTTTCAAGAGAAGCTCCAGAGCTCCTCAGCAGACACCTGTCTGTCAAACCAAGACAGTGCCCTGCTGCAGCTCCATCCCCATGGCAGGATCCGCGCTGGATGATCCCCAGGGACCCCCGGTGGGCAGAGCCCCCCTGAGCCCTGGTGCTGCTGATCCGTGTTGGGAAGACACCTGGCTGGGGGCTGCACACCCTCCCCGTGGCCTGGATTTTCTCTGCATTTCTCTTTGTCCTTCACAAACACCCAAATCCAGGGTAAAATTAGAGATGTTAAATACCGACCTGCTTGTGGACACGGGGGGATCTTCCAGGGGATGCGGGGGACGCTCGGTTCCAGGGATTTGAGGGGTCCTGGGAGGGACCTGGGGGTTGCTCAGGGCGTTGGGCACCCCAGTTCCAGCGGCTCTGGCTGCGCTGGGAGCGGAGCAGGAGCGGGAGGAAGAGGAGGAGCGGGAAGAGACGGAAAAGCAGCGGGAGGAAGAGGAGGGACACAGGAGGAGCGGCAGGAAGAGGAGGAGCGATTTTGGAACCACGCGCTTCTCCCGCACGCCCGCACAGTCCGCAGCTCCCCCCCCCGGGTCCGGCAGCATCGCCCCCCAAAATCCCGCAGGTGAGTGGGGAGGGGGAGCTCGCCCCAAATCCATCATGGGGGGCTCCGGGAGGGTTTTACTTTGCGGTTCAGGGGATGTTTGGATGTTGGAGGAGCCGAAAGCCGAGCCCCGGAGCGGGGAGAGCGCAGAGGGGCGATCCCGGAGCCGGGGGACCCCCGGCAGCCTGGAGGGGTGCGGGAGGTTGGTGCTGAGCGGGCTCCGGGCCCCCGAGGCTGAAAGGGGCGCTGACTGCTCCAGCTGCCCTTGGGCAGCGCCACCATCAAACCCAACGCGCTCAGCCCTTGTTTTCCACCCAAACCAGGATTTCCAAACCTCGGCTGCATTGAGGAGGAGGAGGCCATGTGGACGAGGTCGATGTTTCGGGAGCCGCAGGCAGGTGAGGAGGAAGTCAGTGCCCCTTTCCCCCTGTGTCCTGCTCCATCTCCCAGCCCAGCACGGCCCCGGCTGCAGCACAGCCCTGGGGGGATCTCCTTGCCCTTCCCTCTGGCACGGAGGCAAATCCCATCCTGTCCTTGTCCTTCCTCCCCCAGACAAGGAGCTGAGCACGGACAGCAGGGAGGACAAATCCCCGCGGCACAGCCTCGGGCAAGAGGCCGTTTGCAGCGGCTCCACGGCGCAGGAATGCAACGGGGAGGAAAAGCCCCGCAGATCCCGCAGCAGGAGGGGCTGCAAACGCACAGCCCGGGGATCCCAGCAGGAAAGAGCCAGCCCGGGCCGGGGAGGCGGCCGGAGCTCGGAGCTGGGGCTGCGTGAGCAGCTTCACCATGGGGAGAAGCCCCACAAGTGCTCGGAATGTGGGAAAGGCTTCAGGTGGAGATCAGAGATGATCATACACCGGAGAATCGAGACTGGGGAGAGGCCCTACGAGTGTGATAAATGCAGGAAGAGGTTTGAGAGCAGCTCCAGCCTTCTGAAGCACTATCGCACTCACTGGGATGAGAGGCCCTTCTGCTGCCTTCAACTGTGGCAAGAGCTTCCAGAAAAACTCCAACCTCATCAGGCACCGACTCATCCACACTGGGTAGAGACCCTATGACTGTCTTGAGTGTGGGAAGAGCTTCTCCAGGAGATCTCACTTGACCAGACACCAATGGAGTCTCCACTGAGAGAAGCCCTGTGAGTGCCCTGAGTGCAGGAAAAGCTTCGTGCTGGCTCTCTGTGACCTGGATTTTCTTTGCATTTCTCATTGTCTTTCCCAGACACCCAGTACCGGGGTAAAAATGAAGACATTGAACTAAGACATGCCTGCAGACACAGGGGGATCTTCCAGAGGATGTGGGAGACCCTGTGTTCCAGGGACTTCAGGTTTCCTTGGGGGTGTCTCAGGGCTTTGGGCACCCCAGGCCCAGCAGCTCTGGCTGCACTGGGAGATGCTGACGGAGGTTCTGGGGCAGCTGATCAAGGACCCCCTGCCCTGAAACCCTCCCCGTTTCCCCCTGACCCAGCTCCCGCTGTCCCCTGTCCAGGATCCTCCTCTCCCCACTGTCACTGCCCTTGCCCCCAGCCCATTCCTGTCTCACACCACTCCTGCCCCCGTCCTAGTTCAGATTCCATTCCCAGTATCATTCCCTGTCCTGTATTCTCTGCCTGGTTACTGTTCACATATTCCCAGTCCCATATTCCCAGTCCTGTTACCCTTCTTGTTTTCCTGATCCCAGTCCCATTCCCATATTTCCATTTCTATATTTCCAGTCCCCTTCCCATATTCCCATTCCCAATCCTGTTGTCCTATCCCCATGTCTGTTCCCTGTCCCATATTCTAAATCCCCATCCCATATTTTCTCCCCAGTTTCTATTTCCATATTCCCTGTTGTGTTCCCATATTTCAATTTCCTTTTCCTGTTTCCATTCCAGTTCTGATGTCCCTTTCCCAGTCCCCACTCTCAGTCCCTGTCCCCATTCCTGGTTGTTGGAGAGTGGAACAGAGAAGCCTCTCTGACTCCCTCCAAAAGAGAACAGTATGCAAGAATTAAATTTAAAATATTTTGAGAAATTAAAATACAGGAAACCACACACACATTAAGTAGAGGTCTAAGTTTTAGTTTAAGGAATTAGGAATATTAAGTAGTATAGATGTGAAGTAGAAGTTTAAATCTTAGTGTGAAGTACATAAAAATATGTTTTAAATACCATAAAAAGTAAAACCTATGGAATCTCCTATGAAATACTGGCTGCACTGAGATATTAAAAACTTAGTTGTAGACAGAATAAAATTACAGTAGGAATATTTTATGTATTATTCCCATAGAACAGATAGGCCATGTGCACAAGTTATACATAAATTTAGCAATTACAGAATGAGAATTCTAATAGATTTAGGAGAAATTCTTCAGGTTCTTAGTGAAACAGGGGATTGAAGGGTTAAATAGAATGAAGAGTAGAACATATGATATCAATTACTGTGTACCTATAAGGAAAGGAATGCACAAGAGACCCCTGATTTATAGATTTTGCTGGGCTTGCAAAATGAAGGGGGTCCCTCTTCGTAAAAGTGCAGAGTCTGCAAAATATCACAACCGAGAGACTACAGCGCACGCGTAGAAAGACAAGGTGAGAAGTTCAACAGCGAGGAAGACTGCTGTTCTTCATCATTTCCAGCCCACCGACTCATCTAGAGACCACCGACCCAATAAACTGCGCAGCCGCAATGAATATGCAGCTGATTTCCATACGGAGCGGGGAACAGGCGGGGCAGATAATCAATATGTATAGGCGATTTAGAATATGCATGAACTTCCTAGATAAACAGAAGATTAGAAATCATGTAAGGTACGCAGGATTTGGGAAGATGCTCTCCCCCTGCGTCCAGCGCTGAATAAAATATGTACCTACTCCACAACTTTATAGGTTGTGAAGTTTATCTCCGTGCTTCATCCAGTGCAGGCAATGTGCTCTGGGTCTTTGACAGAGCCAGGCTCCTGCACAGCTGCAGCTGGAGGCACCTTAGAGAGAAGCACAGAGGAGGAGACCCAGAGCTGCCCCTGCACTGCTTTGCCCCATCCAGAGGACTGAGCACAAATGCCCAACAGGAGGACGATGCTCAGAGCAAACTTGCACCAGAAGCAGTAAAATAGGCAAAGGTGGCCCCTTGCTGTTTGCGTCCCCTGGGCGCCCTGGGGTTCTGCATGGAATGTTGGCTGTGCCCGTAGCAACCGGCGTTGTCTCCTCCTGCTGCGGCCGTTGGTGGAACGCTGGTGGAGCAGCGGTGCAGCAGCAGCTGCAGCATCTGCTCCTCAGTGCCCCTGAGCACACACCTTCTGGCCTCAGCGCCAGCTCCTGCCTCTGCATCCACACCCTCATCTCCTCGTCAGCCGCCAGGCATCCCCGCAGCACTCTGCCACTCCCCAAGGTAAGGAAATCCCCGTTTGCCCCCAAACCACCAACAGAAAGACAGGAGGCTCCAGCTGCCTGTCCCACCAGCCATGACACCCATGGTCTGTGCTCACTTTCCCCAGAGCAGGATACACATGACAGTGGGCTCCAACTTCTCTAGGAATACTGATGCCTCCAGTTGAAATGCAGACCATTCCCTAGGTGACGCAGAGAGGTGTCATGGGGCAATTGCAGATTCTTATCCACTGATGATCCCATTCAAAGTGCTTGGTACCCACTGAAGTCCTAAAACTATGTTGCCGTGACACCAAAACCATCTGCTCCTTACTGAGGAGTTCAGGGCTTTGGTGGCAACAAATCCTCTTGTGCTCTGGCTCTGCTCACACTTCCACCAAAGCTTTAAAACCACAAAGATGGAACTTCTCCTCCATGATCCCTGCTGTTCAGGACATGCAAGCAGTTGCAAAAGCTTGTCCTCCAATACTGGCTTTCACCTACAAAAACCAGTCTAGTTACAGCTATTATTATGTACTTACATACTTTCCTCACTTACAGATACATAATCCTTTGATATCTTTAGAGATTTTTTCTCTGCCACCTCCATGGGATCTCTTTTCTCTAGAGATATTGGTACACATTTCTTGATGTTTTTCAGTGCTTGTAGGGCTGGTTCTGCGTCTCGGTCAGAGGCAGCCGTGCAATACCACCTTGTGTGGTTCTTCTCAACAACACAATCACAGTATCACCAAATTTGCATGGTTGAAATAGATCCACAAAATTCCTGCACAGGACAGTCTCAAGAATCACACCCTGTGCCCAAGAGCAATGTCCAAACAATTCTTGAGCTCTGGCAGCCTTGCTGCTGTCACCCCTTCCCTGAGGAGCCTGTTCCAGTGCCCAAGCACCCTTTGGCTGAAGAACCCCTTGCTCATATTCCACCTAAGGCTCCCCTGGCACAACTTCCATGCCGTTCCTTTGGGTCTTCTCGCTGTCCCCAAGACTGAAGGCAGCAGTGCATGCCTTCCTGCTTCCCCTCTTGAGAATACTGCAACCATCTGGGGGTCCTGCCTCAGAAGTTGCAAGTGAAATGTAGCAATTACAGCAAACGGAGGGTTGTTGGGACAGAGGAATTGGTGGTTTGCGATGCTGAGGATGAGAAGGAAGGCTCCTGACACATGGCGGCAGAATGATTTTTATCTGCAGCATTCTTTTCATCTCTTTCAGGTGGAAAGGAGAGGCACCATGAAAAGGAAAGCAAGAGCCCCCATTAAGCCGTGAGTTTTAGGGATTACAGGATGGCAAATTTGAGGACTGGCCACCAGCAGAACTGCTCTTTCAGAGTCAGCTGGGATGGGTTCAAGCCCGTGGCTCCACGGGATGTGTCTCTTGACACACCACTTGCCTTTCTTACCTTTGCTTCCTTCTTGCTTTCAGAAAAATCAACGTTGGCAGTGACTTTCAGGCCGAGCTCCCCGAGCTGCAGAGCAGACCACCAAGTGACAATGAAGAGCCTGCATCCCTGGTCTGGAAGCCCTGGGGGGATGATGACTCTGACATGGACAAACCTGACAGAGGTGGCTGCCCAGCTTTTCTTCCACCCCTGAGATATCTGCATGTGTAAAACTCTCCTCTTTTGCTCAAAAGGCAGCTTTGTGCATGCTATGCTTTTCTCCTTGTCTCAACTATCGTCCCACGTGGCCATGTTAGAGGCAAGGAGAATGCTCTGTTTGTGCAGCAGAGCAGAAAAATGAACAACTTTCCTGTTCTCAGACTTGGTTGGCACCATTTGCCACTGGAAGAAGGGAGATTGGCAAATGCATCATTTTAGAGAATATGGTTTGAAGGGAGAGCCAGCACTAAATGGGCCCTTGCTTCAGCTGCCCCTTTCTTTGCTCTCCTTTTCATGCTCTCCAACCTGCTGTCTTCTGCTCCTGCGCTTTCCTTCTCCCTTGTATCTCATCCTTTCCCCTTCCTTGGCTCCAGCCTGACTTGCGGTGGGATTTTGTTGTGCTTGCAGTAAGAGAACTGTTGGACATGGCCAGCTCCCGTGGCTTTCCCAGGGCAGCAGCTAACCTGGAGCTCGCCCTGCACTGCCTGCACCAGGCACGCGGCAGCGTTCCGGTAAGGAGCGGCTCTTTGGGCACAGGGAAGAGGGGACAGGGAAGAATGACTAAGGCCTGGCCACTGGGACAGCCTTTCCTGGCTGCTCCTTGAAGAGCAGAGTTAAGAAGAAGCGCAGCTGCCTGCTGTGTCTCCTCCACCTGTGTCAGGGCTCAGCCCAAATGGCTCCGGCAGGGACAACATCTCTCCTGGAGGCACTGGCCCAGGGCACCAAAGCCTGCTGCCTTGCAAACCTCCGGGAGATCTTGGTTCTCCAAGACATTTTGGGGTGGATTGAGGGAAAACTCCCAGAAGCCTCAGCAAGCTGAGACAATTCTGGGTGCAGGAGGAGCAAAATGGTGGAGTTGGTGAGCCACATGCCACTCTTGGGGAGCACGACTAAAGGACTGGGTAGCAAAAAGGAGGGATTGGCAGCAAATCACAAGGTTTGACCCATAAGAGATCCAGTGGAAGGAATGCCTGAAGAGGCAAAGTAGATGAAAGGCAGAGTTTATGTTTCTTGGCTCTTTTGCATGTGGTGGGGCAGCTGAAGCCTGTGTCCCTTTGATCTTGCAGGAGGCTCTGGAGATGTTGCTCTCAGGGGGACCTGCGACACCTCAAGGCCACCCCTTGGCTGATTACCATTACGCAGGTAAGCAAAGCAGAGCTTGTTCCTTCACTCACAGCTGCTGCCGTCCCCTCAGCTGCCATGTCAGGCGTTTACGCTTCAACGGCAACACCTGCACAAGGTCTCGTCTTCTCTGGGGGCGGGGAAAGCAGCAGCATCCAGTCCTTCAGCCTGACTCCTTTCCCGTGCTTTTTTCCCTGGGCAATGCCTGCTCTTGCCTTCCTTACTTTCTGAGGGAGCAGACGTGCACAGGTGAATGATGGATAGTGCCGATTGCCTCTTGGTGGCCAGTGGGATCTACCTCAAGTGGCAAGAAGCATCAATTTACCTGCTGCTTTTATTTGCCAGGCTCTGACAGATGGACTCCTGAGGAGAAGGAGTCCTTCCTAAAGGCTCTTCTAACCTATGGCAAGGATTTTAATCTCATCCAGAAGCAGGTAAAGCCATAGGATGTTCTTAACACTGGCAGATCATAAGAGGGAAATGTTGCTTATTTCTGGTTCCAAATACTGCAATTCAGTCTCGCTCTTCTCCTAGATGAAAAATATTGGAATAATAAAGATATGGGGCATCCCTTTTCCTGCGGATGAAAATCCTGTGTGAAAGCAGTGATTGTGCCTCTCCAACCCTTTCCTCCAAGCTCTTTTGGAAGACACAGGTTTATTCTGTCACATTTGTCGCATGCTTGTGCTGCTGCTTCCTCAACATATTGTGCCGGGAGGACTGGAAGGGAAAGAAAAACTGTGCTGGGTGGATTTGTTGTTGATCTGTGCATCATGTGTGTTATGCATTACGCAGCATAATCCACGGCTTTCCACGTGGCAGAATGCCTCTTTTACTCCCTATTTATTTCATTCTATGCCCTACTCCACTTACTCCATGCTTTTACTTCCTCGTTTACCCCATCCTCTACTTCTTCTCCCACCCACACTACAGGATGGCCATTTCACATTCCTTCTTTTTCTCTTCACAACAGATTCCAAGTAAGACTGTGGCACAGTGTGTGGAGTACTACTACTCCTGGAAAAAAGAAAGACTTGCCCACACTCTTGCTCAGGTGAGTGGGAAGAAAGTCAAGACAAGGCAGCAGTGTCAAGAAACTGAGAGAAAAGGACAAAACCTGCTGGCAAACCATGTGAGACACAGCTCTGCCAGGTCCCATGCCCTGGGAAAGGCACAGCAGATGCTGCCATGATCTTCATTGTGCTGCTGCTCTGAAATAGGGAATTCTGGAGCATCCCTTTGACCCAACCAAGCAGCACCTTCACCAAAATCGGCTTTGACTCTTTGTAGACTGGTTTTTCAGGGACTGGCACCTTCACTGATGCCAATCAGATCCTTCATTTCCCACCGCTTGCTAACATCTCCATTCCCGGCTGCATTTGTGGAGGAAACATAGGGATAGAGAGATGTTAGGCAGAGAGGTATATTAAAAAAATGTCGATCTGAAGACACGCACATATTTAACTCAGGCCTGTGGGCAGTAGAAAGAAGGTGTTTTTTCCTGCAAGGTGCTGTGTTGACACCCCACCAGCACAGCCCACCTCCAAATCCAGGCATTTTCTCAGCTCTTCAGGGTTTGGAGCAATTTCCTTAGGCCACGAGATTTTTGCGCTGGACGCTCTGATTTCCAGCTTTGTGGGAGGAAGGAAATATTGATGAGGATCCTTTATTTTCCAGACGGTGCGTGAAGCAAAGAGGAGCCAAAGCCCTCCCAGAAAGGAGCCTGGGGAGACAGGCAAGAGAAGGCGCAAGAGGGCCCGCAAGGCGGAGTGTCCCTGCTGCCAACCGGCCCAGCCGCCCCGCTCGGCGGGAGGCCCCTTTCCCTGCGGGCAGTGCCAACGGTGCGCAACTTCTTCCTCTGGCTGCTCACAGCCCGGCCCTGGCACTAAAACACGCTGGCCCTTCCCAAAGGCACCACGGGGCAAGCCCAGGCCACTTGGGGGATGGCCCCTCGCAGCCGTGCTCAACGTGCTGACAGCCCGCTTTCAACCCAAACTGCTCACTTAAAGCCCAGCATTCAGACTGAAACCTTGCCGTGCCCCAACAAGGCACAGCTCAAACAAGTAGGAATAGGCACACCAGAGCTTGCTTTGATGCTGCTGCTGGAATTCAAAAGAGGTTGAGGCAAAAAGAGAAAAAATCGCAAGGAACTGAAACAACAAAGATTCATGGTGCTGAAAAATTCACCTAGGTGTCTCAGCCTGGAAAGACAGAGAAATACATAGAGAAATGGAAATCTGGGAGATGGGTTTAATGGTGTGCATTGAATGAACAATGGATGGTTTGTTTCCTATCTTCCAGGGTGTTTGCAACCACGAAGGGGAGGAACGCACACAGGAGAAGACATCACCCACAGAAGGAAGCAGAAGAGCCTCTCGCTAAGAAGAAAAAAACAAATTAGCCCTGCAGCTGTCCAGGCCTAGCAAGAGTTAGACATCAAGAGGAATAGATGGAAATAGGATGGTTTCTGAAGATGTTAGGCTGCTTTATTTTTCCCTTTAGTTTACTAGATAGGCATTTCTCAATTGATTAGCTAAGATTTGTTAGTATTATTAGAATTTGATTAGTAGTATTAATTTATCCGTAAATGTAGGAGGTTTGTGTTATTGGCTATGCTCCTTCTTTCCTTATTTAGTCTGTGTTAAGTTAAAAGCTGTCTTGTTCATTAAACCAAAGTTTGTTCCGTTTTGTCTTTTGTCTGTATGAAATCCTCAAGCAATGTTTGTTCCATTTGTTTGGTGTTACAAACACAGCATTTGCCCCGAGAGAAGAATCTGGGCACGTGCCTCCTCCCGCAGGCCCAGCCCCTTGCTCAGCTGGCGGGACTTACAAAGGTGTGTCCCCATTCCTGCCAATGGAATAACGGTGGGGTTTCATCCTTTGATTCCTGAAAATCTCACCTGGGACTGCAAAGGGAGGCTTTGTTTAATTCAGGCAATTGTGTCTAAATGACTTGGCCTTGTCTCACTATGCTTGCAGGGATAAAAGCTGCGGGCTTTAGTCCTTTAACCCAGCAACAAAGCTTTCCTGAGTTTTGGTGCACAGATGGACTTGGCCACATCCAAGGACTTTTCTAACCTCTCTGATTCTGTAACATTAATAGCCACGTGCACTAAAAAGAAAGCAGTAGTTCAGTTCAGTTTCTCCTGAAAGGACCAGCCTCCCACTCTGGGCCTCGAGCAACCTCCTCATCCGAAGCAAAGCGCGTGTGAACATTACCCTCTCACTTCTCACAGCTTTGGCATCTGCACCAAAGAAGCATCAAACTCGCCCCTTTAGCTGGCCCAGGAAAAGGCATTCCCTGGCCAGGCTTTGGGAGCAGGGGCTGGGGAGCAGGGAAGGAGGGGTGGCAAGGCAGGGGCAATTGCCAGGCTGCTTCTGGGACACTGACACAAGCTTGCCCTTGTCTGATGCAGCCAGGCAGCATTTGGAGCCTACAAAGTATCGGCTTTGCAGTGGGCCTTGTTACAGCTGCCCCCTCCCTTTGCTGCTGTCTGTGGAACAAGCAGCCTGGGAAGGAAGCAAGATTTGCTTTACTTAACCTCAGGCAGGAAAGCAACCAAACCTGCTGGGTTTTGCCGTATCTGGGACATAAGTAGGAAAACAAATGGGAAGACCATTGGTGTGAAACAGGAATTCTGTTACTGTTAGTCTCCTAGAGGAATCCAACAGGCTTTTGAGATGAACATTTGGTTCCTTCAAGGGAGCGGGAAGAAAGACCTAGGAATTCTGCATCAATCCCTTGCTATGGAATTGCTGCTGGACTGTCCCCATCATTTACCCTGGAAAACAACCTGTTGCTCCAAGTTTCAAGGAATGAGTGTTGAGCTGAGAGACCAGCTCAGGACCCCAAAGGAGGGAAAACACCAGGCGACATTATTAGGCACCAGACAGTTTAGAAAGGGGCAGCACGAATGCCTCCACTTTGAGAGAAAGCTTTGGAGTTGGTTCTCCACAGAACAACTTGCAATTTCTTGCTCCTCTCAGAGCCAAAAGAAAGGCAGCAGCATGAGTCCTTCTGCTTCTCCATGAAACAGGGGATTGAAGGGTTAAATAGAATGAAGAGTAGAACATATGGTGTCAATTATTTGAGGAATACACATAGGAAACCCCTGATTTATAGATTTTGCTGGGCTCACAAAATGAAGGGGGTCCCTCTTCGTAAAAGTGCAGAGTCTGCAAAATATCACAACCGAGAGACTACAGCGCATGCGTAGAAAGACAAGGTGAGAAGTTCAACAGCGAGGAAGACTGCTGTTCTTCATCATTTCCAGCCCACCGACTCATCTAGAGACCACCGACCCAATAAACTACGCAGCCACAATGAATATGCAGCTGATTTCCATACGGAGCGGGGAACAGGCGGGGCAGATAATCAATATGTATAGGCGATTTAGAATATGCATGAACTTCCTAGATAAATAGAAGATTAGAAATCATGTAAGGTACGCAGGATTTGGGAAGATGCTCTCCCCCTGCATCCAGCGCTGAATAAAATACGTACCTACTCCACAACTTTATAGGTTGTGAAGTTTATTTCCGTGCTTCACCCCAATCCCAGCCCCCTCCCCAAATTCCCGATGCTGCTCCACGTGCTCTCCCGGGGGTCCCTGCGGGGGTTCCACCCGGGGGGTGCTCAGACGGGGCTTGGCCCAGACCACTCCCGGGACCCCCCCCAAAAAACCGCCCGGGACCCCCACCAAAAAACTGACTGGGACCAGGTCAGTGACTGGGGGGGGGGTCCTGGCTCTTTTTGGGGGATCCCGGTGTTTGGGAGGGGTCTCTATTTTTTTGGGGGGTCCCGGTGTTTGGGGGGGGGTCTCGGTACTTTTTTTTTTTTGGGGGGGGGTCCCGATATTTGGGGGGGGTCTCGATTTTGGAGATTCTCGGTATTGGGGGGGAGGGAGTCCCAGGATTGGGGATCCCAATATTTGGGGGGGGTCCCGCTATTTTTGGGGGGGGAGTCCCGGTATTTGGGGCAGGTGTCGATATTTGGGGGGGGGTCCCGGTATTTGGGGAATCGTGACTGTTTTGGGGGGTCCCGGTATTTGGGGGACTCCCAATATTTGGGGGGTCCCGGTATTTTTTGGGGGGGTCCCAGTGTTTGGGAGGGGGGGGTCTCTATTTTTTGGGGGGGTTCCCGATATTTGAGGGGGTTCCGGTATTTGGGGAACTCCCAATATTTGGGGGGTCCCGGGGTTTTTTTGGGGGGTGTCCCGATATTCCTGGGGGGGGCAATATTTGGGGGTCCCGGCTCTTTTTGGGGGGTCCTGGAGTTTGGGGGGTCCCAATGTTTGGGGGGGGTTCCGATATTTGGGGGGTCCCGGTAATTTCTGGAGGGGGGGGTCTCGGCTCTTTTTGGGGGTTCCCAGTATTGGGGGGGGGCCCTGATATTTGGGGGGGGGGGGTCGGTCCTGTTATTTTTGGGTTCTCGTATTTTTGGGGGTTCCCTCTATTTTTGGGATTCGTTTTTGGGGGGTTCGTTATTTTGGGTGTTTTTAGGGTTTCCCCTATTTTTCGGGGGGTTCTCGCTATTTTTGGGAGGGTTCTCTGTATTTTTGGGGTTTCCAGGGTTTATTTTGGGGTCCCTGTGCTGCTTTTGGGGTTCCCTGTATTTTTGGGGGTTCTCTCTGGTTTTGGGGTTCTCTATATTTTTGGGTTCCCTGTGCTGCTTTTGGGGTCCCCGGTGCAGTTTTGGGGGTCCCTGTGCTGATTTTTGGGATCCCTGTGCTGATTTTGGGGTCTCTGTTTTTGGGGTCCCCCCGCTGATTTTTGGGGTTCTCTCTGTTTTTGGGGTCCCTGTGTTTATTCTGAGGTCCCCGTGCTGATTTTTGGGGTCCCTGTGCTGATTTTTGGGGTCTCTGTTTTTGGGGTTCTCTCTATTTTTGGGGTCTCTCTGTATATGGGGGTTCTCTGTGTTTTTGGGTGTCCCAGTGTCTGATTTTGGGGTCTCTGTTTTTGGGGTCCCCGTGCTGATTTTTGGGGTTCCGGTGTTTATTTTGGGGTCTCTATTTTTGGGGTCTGTGTTTTTGGGGTCTCTGGTTTTGGGGTTCTCTTTGTTTTTGCGGTCCCTGTGCTGTTTTTTGGGGTCCCTGTGTTTATTTCGGGGTCTCTATTTTTGGGGTGTCTCTGTATTTGGGGGTTCTCTGTATTTTTGGGGTTCTCTCTGTTTTGGGTTCCCCGTGTTTATTTTGGGGTCTCCCCAGGCCGGGGGGCGGGGCCGGCAGCGCCGGTGCCCGTGAGCCGGATGGGCCGGGCAGCGGCCATGGGAGGGACTGGGGGAACTGGGAATGGGAACTGGGGAGACTGGGATGGACTGGGAGGGACTGGGATTGGGAAATGAGGGAATTGGGAGGGACTGGGGGAACTGGGGGGACTGGGAGGGACTGGGAGGGACTGCGGGGGACTGGGAATGGAAATGGGGGCACTGGGATTTTGGGGTCCCCCATTGGTGTCCCCCACCTGCCCAGTTTGGAATGGGGTCTGGGGTCTCTGGAATTGGGTCTGGGGGCTCTGTTTGGAATTGGGTCTGGGGTCTCTGGAATTGGGTCTGGGGTCTCTGGTGTCAGTTTTGGCTCCCCCAGGGCTGGCGCTGGAATTGGGTCTGGGGGCTTTGGCCGGAGCCGCCCGGATGCAGCTGTGGGGGCAGAAGCAGCGCCAGGGTGAGTGTGAGACCCCAGACCCAAAATCCCCCTGAGACCCCAGACCCAAAATCCCCCTGAGACCCCAGACCCAACTGGGGACCCCCAAGTCCCCTCCAAATCCCCACCCCCCCCACCAATTTTGGGTCTTCCCCTCCCCAATTTGGGGTCTCTCGCCTCCCCACTTTCGGGGTCCCCCCTCCAAATTTGGGATCTGTCTCCCCAATTTAGGGTCTCCCCCCTCCCCAATATTGGGGTCTCTCCCCCCCCAATTTGTGTCTCCCCCTCCCCAATCTGTCTCCCCCCTCCCCAATTTGTGTCTCCCCTCCCCAATCTGTCTCCCTCTCCCCATTTTCAGGATCCCCCTCCCCAGTTTTGTCTCCCCCTCCCCAGTTTGTCCCCCAGGCTCCCCCCTGCTGTCAGCAGCCGCTGCCGAGCGTTTGGTGCCGCGCTGAGCCGGGCCAGGGGGGCGGCGCTGAAACTGGGACAGCTGCTGAGCATGGCAGGTGGGACCCCCAAAACACCCCAAAATCACCCCAAAATAAACCCAAAAATATCCCAAAATAACCCAAAAACCATCCCAAAAGGTCACAGAAATATCCCATAAACATCACAAAAATATCACACAAATATCACAGAAATATCATACAAATACCACAGAAATATCCCAAACTGGGATAGCTGCTGAGCATGGCAGGAGGGACCCCAAAAACACCCCAAAACACCCCAAAATAACCCAAAAATATCCCAAAATAACCCCAAAAACATCCCAAAACCATCACAGAAAACATCCCAAAAATATCCCAGAAATATCACAAAAACACCCCAACAATATCCCAAACTTGGACAGCTTCTGAGCATGGCAGGAGGGACCCCAAAACACCCCAAAAACATCCCAAAATAACCCCAAACCACCCCAAAATATCGCAGAAATATCCCATAAACATCACAAAAATATCACAGAAATATCCCAAAAACACTCAAAAAAATCCAAAAAGCATCCCAAAATCACCCCAAAATATCCCATAAACAACCCAAAAAACATCCCATAAACAACCCAAAATCACCCCAAAAATATCCCATAAACACCCCAATGCATTTCTCAAAATCACCCTACAAACACCCCAAAACATCCCAAATTTATACCAAAACCACCCCAAAAATATCCCAAAACCATCCCACAATCACCCCAAAACCACCCAAAAAATATCCCAGAAATATCCCAGAAACACCCCAAAATCACCACAAAAACACCCCCAAAATATCCCAAAATACACCAAGAACATCCCATAACCCCATAAACCACCAAATCCCAAAAACTCCATAACCCCAGAATCCCATAACCCCACAATCCCATAAACCCACAATTCCATAACCCCACAATCCCATAACCCCATAACTTCACAATCCCACAATCCCATAACCCCACAATCCCATAACCCCACAATCCCACAATCTCACAATCCCATAACCCCATAACCCCACAATCCATAACCCCGCAATCCCTTAGCCCCCACAGTCCCACAGGTCCCACAATCACCACAATCCATAACCCACAATTCCACAATCCCATAACCCACAATCCCATAATCCCATAACCCCACAATCCCACAACCCACATCCCACAATCCCATAACCCCACAGTCCCGCACAGACTTGTCGATTCTGACCCCACAGCTGCAGCAGATCCTGGTGCGGCTCCGGCAGAGCGCAGAGCCCATGCCGGGCTGGCAGACCTGGGTAGGGGATTGGGGTTTATAGGGTTTTTATAGGATTTATTGGGTTTATAGGGTTTTTATAGGATTTCATTGGGTTTTATAGGGTTTATTGGGGTTTGTTGGGGTGTGGCTCCGGCAGAGTGCAGAGCCCATGCTGGGCTGGCAGACTCAGGTAGGGGATTGGGGTTTTTATCCTGTGTCAGGATTTGGAACCAGCTCCTGGAATTCCAGGATTCTATGGGGCTTTTATAGGATTCTATAGGATGTAATGTGATTTTATAATAATTTATTGGATTTTCACCGTTTTTTTTTTTAATTTCCATAATTTGGGGAATTTTTGGGATCCCCAGGCTGTGCTGGAGCAGAAGCTGGGCCGGGATTTGGGACCAGCTCCAGGAATTCCAGGATTCTAGGGATTTTTCATAGTTTTTAATGTGATTTTTTTGATATTTTATAGTATTTTATAGCTTTTAATGTGACTTTATGTTACTTTTTGGGATTTTCACCTGGCTTTTTTGGAATTCTGGATATTTTGATAATTTTGGGAATTTTGGGATCCCCTGGACTGTGCTGGAGCAGGAATTGGGTCAGGATTTGGGACCAGCTCCAGAAATTCCCGGATTCTATGGGATTTTTATAGGATTTACGGATTTTAATGTGATTTTATGATAATTTATTGGATTTTCACCGGGTGTTTTTGGAATTTCGGTAAGTTTTGGATATTTTGGGATCCCCAGGCTGTGCTGGAGGAGGATCTGGGCCGCGGGCTGGCGGGAGCAGCTCCTGGAATTCCAGGATTTCCCCGGGGCAGGTTCAGCGCGCGCGGCTCCGCGACGGCCGCCAGGGGGCGCTAAAGGTGCAGGTGGGAACTGGAAGAAATAGAAATAAAAATAAAAATAGAAAAAAAACCCAGGAAAATGGGGGAAAAATGGGAATTTTGGGGGGAAAATGGAGATTTGGGAGCAGAGAAAGGGGAATTTTGGAGGGAAAATTATAATTTGGAGGGGAAAATGGGGGGAGAAATGGGAATTTTTGGAAAAAAAAACCCAGTAAATTGGGGGAATTTGGGGGAAAAATGGAGATTTTGGGGGGAAAATGGATATTTGGGGGGGGAGAAATGGGAATTTTGGGGGAAAAATGGGAATTTTGGGAAAAAACCCAGGAATTTGAGGAATTGGGGGAATTTGGGGAAAAATGGGAATTTGGGGGGAAAAATGGAGGAAAAATGGGAATTTTGGGAAAAAACCCCAGAATTTGGGAAATTGAGGGAATTTGGCAAATTGGGGGAATTTGGGGGAAAAAAAACGGGGGAAAATGGGAATTTTTGGGGAAAATGGGAATTGTGGATAAAAAACAGGAAATTGGGAATTTGGAGGGAATTTGGGGGGAAAATGGGACTTTTTGGGGAAAAATGGGGATTTGGGGAAAAATGGAAATTTGGGGGAAAAAATGGGAATTTGGGGCGAATTTGGGAAAAATGTCATGGGAATTTTGGGGAAAACAGGAATTGGGGGATTTTGTGGGGATTTGGGTGGAAGTTTTGGGATTTGGGATGGGAGTTTGGGGACTGGGGCAGAATTTTGGGAATTCGTGCTGGGATTTTTTGGAATTGGGGCAGAATTTTGGGAATTCAGGATGGGAGTTTGCGATTTGAGTTGGAATTTTGGGAATTGTTGCAGAATTTTGGGGTCTGTGTGGTAATTTTGGGAATTTGTGCTGCAATTTTTTGGAATTTTTACTGGGATTTTTTGAGGATTGGGTTGGAATTTTGGGAATTGAGACTGGGATTTTGGAATTGTTGCAGAATTTTGGGGTCTATGGTGTAATTTTGGGGTCTATGGGGAAATTTTGGAGTCTGTGGGATAATTTTGGGGTTTGGGGTGTGATTTTGGGGTGATTTTGGGGTAATTTTGGGTTCTCTGGGGTAATTTTGGGGTCTGGGGTGTGATTTTGGGGTGATTTTGGGGTGATTTTGGGTCCCCCCAGTACCCAGGAGTCGCTCGCAGCATCGGCAGCGACATCGAGAATCTGCTGACCCTGCTGAGCCTCAGCCCAGGGCTGCCAAAAGGTGACAAAAACACCCAAAATCACCCCAAAAACGGCCAAAATCTCCCCAAAACCAGCAAAACCAGCCATAACCCAGCCAAAATTACCCCCAAAACAGCCAAAAATCACCCCAAAATGACCCTGCTGAGCTTCACGCCGGGGCTGCCAAAAGGTGACAAAAACACCCAAAACCGGCCAAAATCACCCCAAAAATGGCCAAAACCACCCAAAATCAGCCAAAATCACCCCAAATATCCCAAAATCAGACCCAAAACCACCCCAAAAACTGCCAAAACCAGCCCAAACCAGCCCAAAAACAATTAAAAACAGCCAAAATCACCTGAAGTCACCCAAAATAAATTTTTTTAATATTTTTTCCCTCAATTCCTAGTTTATAATTTTTTATAATTTCCCCAATTCCAAATTTAAAATTTTTTATAAATTTTCCCCAACTCCCAGTTTATAATTTTTTATCGTTTCCCCAATTTATAATATTTATAATATTTAATAATAATTTATCATTTTCCCCAATTCCCGGTTTACAATATTTTACAATTTCCCCATTTTTATCATTTTTTCAATTTTCCCATTCTTATCATTTTTTAAATTTTCCCATTTTTATCATTTTTAAAATTTTCCTATTTTCATAATTTATTTACAATTTTCTTATTTTTACCATTTTTTACAATTTTCCCATTTTTACCATTTGTTACAATTTTCCCATTTTTATCATTTTTTCAACTTTCCCGTTTTTACCACTCGTAACAATTTTCCCATTTTTATCATTTTTACAATTTCCCATTTTCTCATTTTTTCAAATTTTCCCATTTTTATCATTTTTACCATTTTCCTGTTTTTGTCATTTTTTTCAATTTTCCCATTTTTATCATTTTTTGTAATTTCAGTATTTTATCATTTTTACAGTTTTCCCATTTTTATAATTTTTTACAATTTTTCTATTTTTAAAATTTTTTGCAATTTTCCCGATTTTGTCATTTTTCAGATCTCTTCCCCATTCGGTTATTTTTATCCATATTTACAATTTCCCCAATTCCCGTTTTTCCCCATTTCCAGGGCTGTTCGCGGTCGAGCTCGAGCACGGCTCTGGTGCGGGACCTGGATTGGGGATTTTGGGGGGTTTTGGGATTTTGGGATTTATTGGGGGGGTTTATGGGATTCTTGGAGTATTTTTGGGGGAGGTTTGAGGGGATTTATGGGATATTTTGGGGGATTTTTGGGGGATTTTTGGAGTTTTTTGGGGGGGTTTTTGGGGATTTTTGCGAGTTTTGGGGGGATTTTGGGGGATTTTTTGGGGGCATTTTTTAGGGGAAGGTTTGGGGGATTGTGGGGGATTTTTTGGGATTTTTTTGGAGATTTTTGGTGTTTTTTTGGGGAAGGTTTGGGGGTTTTAGAACGATTAGTGGGATTTTTTGGGGAGGTTTGTGGGATTTTGGGGGATTTTGGGGGAGGTTTGGGAATTTTTTTTCGGGTTTTTTGGGAATTTTTTGGGATTTGGGGGAAGGATTGGGTGTTTTAGAAGGATTTAGGGGATTTTTGGGAGAGGTTTGGGGATTTTGGGGGATTTGGGGGTTTTTTTAGGGGATTTTTGGGGATTTTTGGGGGATGTTTGGGGATTTTTGGGGGAGGTTTGGGGGAGGTTTGGGGGTTTGGGGGGATTTTTGGGGATTTTTTATGGGGAGGTTTGGGGGTTTGAGAAGGATTTAGGGGATTTGGGGGAATTTTGGGGGATTTTTGAGGATTTTTTGGGAATTTTTGGGGAATTTTTGGGGATTTTTATGGGATTTTTGGGGGAGGTTTGAGGGGGTTTATGGGATTTTGGGGGGGATTTTTAGGAATTTTTTGGGATTTTTGGGGGGATTTTTGGGGGGATTTTTGGGGACTTTGGGGGGATTTTTGTGGTTTTTTGGGTGATTTTTTTGGGGATTTTGGGAGATTTTTTTTTTATTTTTGGTAATTTTGGGGGTTTTCAGGGAAATTTGGTGGTTCAGGGATGAATTTTGACGTTTTTTCGGGGGTTTGGGGGTAAATTTTGGGGGTTTTTTGGTGATCCTGGATTTTGGGGTGCCCCAGCTCCCTTTTGGGGGTCACCCCTTTTTCCGGGTGCGGTTTTTGGGTGGATTTTCGCAATTTCTGGGTCATTTTTGCCATTTTTGGGTCATTTTTGGGTGGATTTTCCCCGGGTTTTTCGGGATTTTGGGTTAATTTGGGGGGTTTTTTGGTGATCTCGGATTTTGGGGTGCCCCAGGTCCCTTTTGGGGGGGTCACCCCTTTTTCCGGGTGCCGCGCGCTGCCCCAGGAGCGTCACGACCAGGTGGGGGAGGGGCACCTCAAAATTTGGGGGGTAGGGGGGACCCCAAAATATGGATGGGATCCAAAATATGGGAGAGGGGGAACCCCAAAATTGGGGCGGGATGGACCCCAGAATGAGGAGGGGGACCCTAAAATATGGGGGGGATCCAAAATTGGGGGGGACTGAAATATGGGGGAGGGGAGACGCCAAAATATTCCGGGGTCTCTTTCCAATCCCGGGGGTCTCTCACCAAAAATTCTCCCCCCAGGCCCTGCTTTCTCTGCACGTCCGGGCCGTGCTGCTGCTGGGGGAGCCCTTCTGAGGGTCTCAGCCCTTCGATTTTTAGGAGGAAGAGAGGCAGCGGGAACAAGAGGAGGGACACAGGAGGAGCGGCAGGAAGAGGAGGAGCGATTTTGGAAGCACGCGCTTCTCCTGCCTGCTCGCTGAGGCCGCAGCTCCCCCGGGTCCGGCAGCATTGCCACCCAAAATCCCGCAGGTGAGCGGGGAGGGGCAGCTCGTCCCAAATCCATCATGGGGGGGCTCCGGGAGGGTTTTATTTTCATTTCAGGGGATGTTTGGATCTTGTAGGAGCGCAAAGCCGAGCCGGAAATGGCCCTGGCGGGATCTTGGCGGCTCCTCGGCTCTGGGGATCCCCGGCAGAGCCGGGGGGGAAGGCGGGAGCCCCGGAGCGGGGAGAGCACAGATGGGCGATCCCGGAGCCGGGGGACCCCCGGCAGCCTGGAGGGGTGCGGGAGGTTGGTGCTGAGCGGGCTCCGGGCCCCCGAGGCTGAAAGGGGCGCTGACTGCTCCAGCTGCCCTTGGGCAGCGCCACCATCAAACCCAACCCGCTCTGCCCTTGTTTTCCCCCCCAAACCAGGATTTCCCAAACCTTGGCTGCATTAAGGAGGAGGAGGCCGTGAGGACGAGGTCGATGGCCCGGGAGCCACAGGCAGGTGAGGAGGAAGTCAGTGCCTTTTTCCCTTTGTGTCCTGCTCCATCTCCCAGCCCAGCACGGCCCCGGCTGCAGCACAGCCCTGGGGGGATCTCCTTGCCCTTTGCTCTGGCATGGGGGCAAATCCCATCCTGTCCTTGTCCTTCCTCCCCCAGACAAGGAGCTGAGCACAGACAGCAGGGAGGACAAATCCCTGCAACAGGAAGCTCAGCTGGCACAGCCCCTGCCTTTGGACTGTGCTGTTCATAACCTCCCACCAGGGGATTTAGTCCTGGCTAAGGAGTGGAAAGAAGCACCACTGGTGGTGGTATTGATTTTCCAGGTGTCACTGACCACAGAAACAGCTGCCATGACAGCTGAACACAGGTGAAACCATCCCACTCTGGCCATGCTCTCCAAGGCCCCAGAGGTTTGGCCATCTCAGCTGGCAGAGAAGGATGGCAGGCTGTGACTGACACTCTGCAGGAGGGGGCTGGAGCAGCAGCAAGTGCACTGACACCAGGGGAAGCCCCATGTGCTGCCCACAGACTGCAGCTGGAACAGTCTGTATGGGCATCCCTCCTTCAGAATCTCCGCCCACTGGGGGGGACACTTGCTGCCATTGTTTCCTGGTTTCTGTGCCTTCACTCACCACAGGTGCTGCTGAAGACAAGGTGAAAAATAGACTAGGTCATTAGAATACACTTCTAGAATATTTTCCTTAATAATTCTGCTTTCATACTGACAACTAAGTTTAGGCCAGAAGAGGAAGAATCAATTTGCAGCCTTAGGAGAAGAAGCAGTGAGAGTTTTTAACCTTGACAATTGTTGGGTCTGAGAGAGCCAGGAGCATCTGAAGAGTGGCTGACTAACCAGCTGAACGTAATGGTGGGTCAGCACCCTCAGTGAGGTGCATAGGGGGATGGGATTTGGGACAAAGAAGGAAGTCCATGGTGACTTCGTTCTTCTGAAACAGGCACTTATTGCCTAAATAGGACAGGGCCATCTACATAGGAAAAGCATTTGTCAATTGATTATATCTTAGGGTTTAAACAATTGGGTTTGGACTCCCAATTACCCTCCTTAGAATTATTCCAAATATCAAGGGAAATGCTATCAAATGCCTGTTTAGCTCACTAATGGTAGCTGGCTAAGGTGTTCCTACAATAATTAATGAAAAGATTTGGAAGGCTGTAAAGTAGTGGGGAGGGAAAGGGGTTTTCTGACTAAGCTTTTAAGCTGCCAATGAGAAAATTCCACAAGCAGAGCACATGTTGTTTGTGATTATCAGTGAAGAAATGGCAACACTGGAAAGGAATTTGACCCCTTTTTAGTGAGTTCTGCTCCAAGTCCCATCAAACAGCTTGCAGATGTAAATGTAGATGGAAAGCCCATGTGGAAGCTTGGAAATGCAAATATTGTGACCCCCATGGTGGGGCTATTATTGTTGAAGGACTGTTAGGGCCAGGAAAAAAGCTGCATTTTGACCCACCAACTGATGACAAAGGTCAGATGGCCTTTTGCTAATGCAACATGGGCTTTGAAAGAGCATTATTGTATTTGTGACCAACATGCTTATTGCAGGTAACCTCCAAACTGCTGAGGGATCTGTTCAATGGGGCTTAAATTGACTGTTGTTCTTTTTTCTACCACAAAGTGAGGGAAAACACTTAGGAATCAAAATCTATGACAATTTGACTAGAGAAAAGCAATCAATTGATGCAGTTCTGGCTGGAGAGAGCACCCAAAATGGGGAAAAAATGAACGGCCACAAGATAAAAATTATATTGCAATATAGACCAGCCACTTGGAATTAAAATCAGGTGCCAGAGAACCCATTTATAATTGGAATAGGATCATTAAGTTACAAGCTGCCTCTTAAACAATAACCAAGCAGACAGCTGCAGCTCTTGACCTTCCTGCTGGCCTGTCCACTCAAATGAGGAATGCAATATTTCAACATTGGATGGTATTAGGTCATCTATTAACAGAAGAAGGAGGAGTTTGTGGAAAATTCAATTTTTCAGACTGCTGTTTGCAAAGAGATGGTAATGGAAAAGTGATCAAACAAATAACAAAGAAAATAAAGTCAGCTCACACACCCATCCAAATGTGGAAAAGATGGGAATGGGACATGTTTTCATGGTTTCCTGGCAATCTATGGGTTAAATGAATATAATTTCTGCTCTTATGTGCTATAGCAACACTCATCTTTTTACCATGCACGACACCTTGCTGAGTGCAAGTCTTTCAGCAGGTGATCAAGGGGATGCATGTGGCAGCCACACCTACTGATGCAGAAATGATTACAAAAGGATGGAAAATGATGTCACTGCAAATACCTGCAAAACCAAAGATGATTCAGGAAGAAAAACTTAAATCACTGGCAATTATGGTGTGTAAAGACAAATAGAAAATAAAAAAAATAAAAAGAGGAGGGATGGAAAGGAGTAAGATGATTATATCTTTACAAACAGACCATGTGAATTTGCTTGCGGACAAAGCTGGGGACTTACAGACAGTGAAGTAACAGAAGACACTCTTCATTCTAGAAACTGTTACTAATCAACACAGACATTTGCTCAGCCAAGGCCGTGTTAAATTCCTGAACCTAGACCAAGACAAGAAAGAGTTACTAGAATTATGAGGAGCTTTTGCTTTTTTTTCTTGTATATTACAAAAGGACGAGTGCATAATAGAGTGGGCCATAGATTAGCTGGTTGAGGAATTCTGTACCTTAAAATTGCCTCATCCAGTGGGGAAAAAGAAGAGGGTGATGCGGTTGAAAATTTAGGATACAACAGGGGCTGCATCTCCCAAGTATTTGAGACACCCTATGGGAAATGTCCCATGACCTCTCCCTTTATTCAAATAAAGTTACAGGACTCCTCTTTCTCCCTTTTGGACATAAACCTGTGGCATCGTGGATGAATTTTTCTGACAGCAGTGACCTATAAAGGAGTAAAGTGGTTCTCCCGCAGGCTCCATCCCGCTGCAGCGCCCCGGGACTGCCTGCAGCTCTCCATCCCTTCCCCAGGGCTGCCTGCGGGCTGCGGACCCACCTCGCTCTCTGCACGGGCAGGGCTGGGCCCCCTCACCAGCAGCCGAGGGGCTGCAGGGCGGCAGCTGCAGCACCATCAGCCTTTCTATGCAGGGCGCTGCTGCTGCCTCCATCTCTCCATCTCCTCCCCTGCTCGCCCCTGGCTGGGCGCTCACGGGCGGCCGCCCTCGCCTGTCCAGTCTCAGCGGGAGCTGCCCCTCCGTGGCTCTCCCAGCAGTGCCGCGCCCGGGCTCCACGTGGATCTGGGCAGGGCCGGCTGCGTGCGGCTCTCGTGTTGTGCAGCAGCCACGGTGCAGGCGGGGTGGGCTGCGCGGCCGCGGCAGCACCAAGAGAGGAGCCGCGGGCAGGACGGTGAGTGCTGCGGCCGTGTGCTTCTGTTCCCTGTCGCTCGCTGGCTCTCCCCGGCCGTGTGACCCCGCGGAGTGCTGGGCCTGGCCGGGCAGTGCACAGCCACATGTGTGGCCAGCGGCAGCTGCAGCAAGGGACTGCTGGCACTGCTGGTGCTGGTGGTGGTGAGAGAGGGGGCCAAGGGCAGAGATCGCAGGGTAGACCTGTTACCCTTCCCTGGCCTTTTTCTCTGACGGCCATTGGTAGGGTAGACCTGTTGCCCTCTGCGGCCTTTACTCGTAAGGACTTTCATGGGATAGACTTGTTGCCGTCTGCTGGCCCTGGAGCCTGGACACTGAGCAGCGGCACCGCATCTCGTCCATCCCATGAGCGGCCCCCTTGCCCTAGCTGTGGGCTTCGCCTGACTCCAGGACGGTACGAGGACACCTCGTCTACCCGGCTCCGGGCCAGTGCCGTCCACCAGCCTCCGCCGGAGATGGCGCCGCAGCAGTGGCGGCCCCGCAGTGAGCAGGTGTGCCCCTGTCCGGGGTGGCCCCTGAATGCCAGGTTTACCCAGCCCTGGGGCCGGGGCACCCACCAGCCGCCCCCAGAGATGGCGCCGCAGCAGTGGGCGGCAGCGGGGCGAGCAGTTCTGCCCCTCTCCGCGGCGGCCATGGCAAGATGGCTCTGCCCAATACTGGGGCCGGCGGTGTCCGCCAGCTGCCGAGAGAGGGGAGCTACGGCAGCAGGCGGGCCCGGAGCAGACAGATCTGCCCCACTCTGCAGGGACTTGGATGAATTTTGGCAGGATATGGGTAGACCTGTTGTTCTCCCCGGTTCCGGCAGCTCACCCAGAAGTTGCTGTTTTTGGTGCCTCCAGCTCTGTCATTACAGTGGGCAGAGTGTGCCGCTGCGCCCCTTGATCAGCTACGATCACTTGTCTGCCATGTGTGCACTAGCACGGCTCGGCCCACGCATTCTGTGCTTTTTATTTTTTTGGATTCACTTTTTGCTTGCTTGCCGTCCCCTGCCTTTTCTGGAGGGAAGCCGATGCCTGTGAGCTGTGTCAAAGCCGCTGGCCTTGGCCATGGTTGGTGGCAGCTTCTCCCATGCTCGCTGCATCGCTTCCCTGGGCCGCTAAAACCTGCCCTGCCACGGCCACCCCCTCCCTGCTCTGCACTTCTCTCACTAGGGAAACATCCTTCCATGTCGCCTCTGCCTATCCCTGTGCAACACAATTCACCAGGCCTTGCATTGTTCACCCTCTAATAGGGAACGTGAGCTGGCTTTAGACCATCGGGAGACAGGTCAGTTTTACCCTACTGAGGATGTGTTGTTGCAACAGGCTGCTCCTGCTCCTTCTGAATCTCTTTACTGAAGTGTGTCCATCTTTCCCAGAGCCCTTTGTTCTTAAGGACTGTTCCCCTTAAAAAATCAGGGAGACAGTTCATCCCAAATCCGTGCATGCTGAGTACAGGAAAGCTTCTGCTTGTATTCTGTACTTTGCAAACATATTCATTGATTGTCCTGGACTAAACGCACATATGATAATCATTTCCCCAAAATCTTTAACATATTTCCCCTCCCTGTGTGTTTTGTCCTGGGGGTCTCTCTGGTGGTCCCTGGTGGTCATGGACCCCAATGTTGCAGTGGGCCTGGCTGAGCTGGCAGGACACTGAGGCTGGTGAATTCCAGTTCCCCTTCTTACATAAGGGGCATTGTGTGGTTTGCAGAGGCCAGTAGTTTTGGAGAGCAAGCATTGTGTCAGCTCACCTGGGGTGGGCAATTTATCATATGTTAACATGAGGTGACAGAGTAGACTATGACATCACAGAGTGGGCTATGACATCACAGAGTGTATTATGACATCGCAGAGTGGGCTATGACATCACAGAGTGCGTTATGACATCACAGAGTGGTTTATGACATCACAAAGTGGGCTACGACAACACAGAGCGGGTTATGACATCACAGAGGGGGCTATGACATCACAGAATGGGCTATGACATCACAGAGTGGGTTATGATATCACAGAGTGGGTTATGACATCACAGAGTGGGCTATGACATCACAGACTGGGCTATGACATCACAGAGTGTATTATGATATCACAGAGCGGGCTATGACATCACATAGTGTGTTATGACATCACAGAGTGGGTTATGACATCACAAAGAGAGCTACAACATCACAGAGCGGGTTATGACATCACAGAGTGGGTTATGACATCACAGAGTGGGTTATGACATTACAGAGTGGGCTATGACATCACAGCGTGTATTATGACATCACAGAGTGGGTTATGACATCACAGAGTGTGTTATGACATCACAGAGTGGGCTATGACATCACAGAGTGGGCTATGCGAGGTCATTGAGCATTACAGGCTGTCCCTGTGACATCACAGGGCCAAGGTCTGACATCCCAGCAGGGCTGTGTGACATCCCACCAGGGCTGTGTGAGGTCACTGGGTTGGTCACTCTGCCCCAGCCCCCTCACAGTTTCCCCAGACAAGTCCAATGCTGTTCATGCCCAGCAGGGTCCCCTGTCCCTCTGTATCTCCCTGCTCCACCTGGAGCCACAGCCTCCCCAAGCATGTTCCACAAATCAACCCCAGAGCCTGATATGGGGACAAGGGGCCAGGGCTGTGTGACCAGGACATCAAGGACGTGGATTATCCAGGTCACTGGGGCTGGTTAGGGTTCCCCAGGGCAGGAAAGATGTCTGGCAGCTGGAGCAGGCTGAGGGAAGGGCCTCCAAGGTGGGGCTGGAGCCCTTTGGCTGTGAGCAGAGGCTGAGGGAGCTGGGCTTTTCCAGCCCGGAGCAAGGAAGGCTGAGGGGCTCCTCATGCTAGCCTGGCAGTGCCAGCCAGGAGCTGATGGAGAGCACAGAGCCAGGCTCTGCACTGGGGGCCTGGGGGAGACAAAACACAGTGGGTGGAAAGAGCAAGAAAGGAGATCAGACAGGACAGGAGGAGTTAAAATGAGTCAGGCTGCTTTCAGCATTTTGTCAACACCAAAATCAGCCTGATTCCTCTATCTGCCACTGACAGCTTTGAAAATAGAGTATTGGTAGAGGTGTTCAACCCCCACTCCAAGAACAGCTTCCTGATACAACACTTGAGTAGCGTTTCTACCTGTCACAGAATCATCTTTGTCCAAAACTGGTTTTGTACAGAAATCCCTTGTGGGTGGGAGACTCATCAGATCCTGCTGGGACATGGCACAGAGCTGAGAGAGGAGCTGTGATGGTTATTAAATTGGATTATGTTCAAATTTTGTTTGTTGGCAGAGAAGAAAAACATTCCTGTTCCTCTGAGTCTCAGCAGTTCCTGAGCCCAAAGGACACAAACCTGATGAGTTGTGGTTCCCAGTGCAGGGGTGGCCCTTGCACCTCCCTCCATCTCCACAGCAGAGCTCTCTTGTCCCAGAAAGTGCCTGGCACTGCAGGGATGAAGGAAACAGGACAGGCTGTGGGGATCAGGGGCAGGGCACGGCCAGGGATTTGGGGTGGTTGTGAGCCACAGAGCCACAGAGACCCTTCCTCAGCTTGGTGCCAGGCAGCCAAGGCCTGGAGCCATTGTGATGGCTGCTTGCCATGGAAACCTGCCCTGGGCCCCTTGCCCAGGGCTGGAGTCACTGCCCAGAGCCAGAGGGGATCCCTGGCTGGGGGCTTGTGCCGTGGCACCTGTCCTCTGCCGCGCCGGCTGCTCAGGCACAGCGGGACCAGCAGCACAGCCCAGGGCAGGGCTAAAGGCCAGCTCAGCCAGACAGAAAGGGCAGCTGGGCACTGTTTCCATGGCAGCCATTCCAGGCACAGCACACCTGGGTCACCTGTCCTGGCACTTGCCATGGAAAGCCCTTGAGGGGCTGATGCCACAGCCGCTGGCACTGAGACACTGCTGGGCTCGAGTGCTGAGCACAGGGCTGAGCACACAGAGATGGTTTTGTTCCTGCTGAGCCTGCACAGAGCCAAGGCCTTTCCTGCCCCTCGTCCAGCCATGCTGGGCAGGGGCTGGGGCTGCAGGGGAGCTTGGGAGGGGACACAACCAGGACAGGTGACCCCAACTGACCCCAGGATATCCCAGACCATGGCACATCGTGCTCAGTGTATAAAGTGGGGAGGGAAAGGCAGAAAGGAGGGGACATTTGGAATGGTGGTGTTTGTCTTCCCAGGAAACACTTAGGCAGGATAAGACTCAGTTTTACCAGTGGGTGGGGTCAGCACCAAAGACACAGACACCAACTGAAGGAATTGTGTCATTTATAAAATGCAAAACTGCAAAGAATCACACAAGGAGAATCTCAGTAAAACAGATATTTGTTAGCAAAAAATTACAAAAGGAGAAGCTCAGCAATGCACCCAATCATTACTACCAAATATTGCCCACAGTGAATTACAAAGATTCATCCCCAGTTCCCCCCAGACTTTGCCATCACCCTGGTGCACACATCAGCTGGGGGAAGCTGTCACAGCCAAGGGCTGCAGAGCCACTCCTGGACACTGGGAATTCCTGCAGGTGCCTCCAGCCACAACTGAGGCTCCCAACCCTGCTGGGAGAGGGCCCAGCTCTGACAGTGATGAATAAACAAACTGACAGCACTGCTAGTGCAGGAACAGCTGGTTTCATTCTCTGGTTTGGTTTCTTCCAAAGCCTGGCCAGGGCTCAATGAGGAACCAAGGGAGTTGACTTTGACCAAACACCCCCAAACAAAGCCAGATGGGACCTTGTTTGGCTTCTAAACACACAAAGGTAAATCCATATCTCACCAATGCAGAGATAGACAGATCATATTGCTAAAAATGCCTCATTAATGAGCAGATAAAAAGATAACATTTGGTTGGAAGGTTCATCTAGAGGTCACCTTTGGCTCAGGTCCTGGTGCTCAGGCCTTGGTACTTCAATCACTGCCTTGACCAAGGCATGAACTACAACCTTCATAACAATTCTTTTGATAACAATCTTAAATTCAGGTAGGAGGCATAAAGGCATTGCCTCTTGTTCTTCAATTAAGTGCTGTTCAAGTTCATTACTCAGAGCTGTAAGTCACATTCCTTCTAAAACATGCCTAATTAGTTGCTACTCTCTGCTGTTTATAGAATCTCCACTGTTTCTCGAGACTGTGTCTCTTTTGAGACAAGTCTCAATGCTCCATTTCCCAGCACAAAGTGTCACAACAGCTCTAACATGGGATCATAACACACCAAGTGCTCACACTGCAATGACTGCAGTGGCTGCCACAAATGCATTTCACAGCAGCCTCCAGTTTGGCAGCCATGGAGCCAATCTCACCAAGAAGAATTCTCTTCTTCCTACCACTCTTCTACTGCTCTTTCTATCGAGGTGATTCCTGACTGTTGGACTTCAAACTCATCACTGACAGAAGTGCAACATTCCTGTCCCATGGCAGCCCAGTCTCCTCCTTGGCCAGCAAGCAGATAATTCAAGGCCAGGCAGTTCTGTAGTGCCCCATTTGTGTTTGTTGGAGCTCACAGGATGTGCTGTTGGACATTTTCACGGTATCATTTTCTGCTGCTTCTAATAATCAATGCAGCTCATTAACGTAAACTCCACAGGCCAAGTCAGTGCACATGGGGCACACATGAGGGAGGCGGGCCCATGGTACCAGTTTTGTCCACAAGGAAGCCACACTACTGGGGGGGGTGAACTGCAGTGCTGGTTTTTTCCAAGAGGGGACAGCACTTCTGGGGGGTGGAGGCTGCAGTACCTGTTTTGTCCACAAGGTGAAAGCACTACTAGGGAGAGGGAGCTGCAGTACCAGTTTTTTCCACAAGGAAGCAGCACTGCTGAAGGGGGGGGTAGCGAGCTGCAGTACCGGTTTTGTCCACAAAGGGGCAGCACTACTGGTGGTGGGGGCTGCAGTACCAGTTTTATCCACAAGGGGACAGCATTACTTGGGGTGGGGGGCCGCAGTACCGGTTTTGTCCACAAGGATACAGCACTACATGTAAAGGAGCTGTAGTACTGGTTTTGTCCACAAGAGGGCAGCACTACTGAAGGGAGTGGCCGGCGATAGCAGTTTGGTCCACAAAGGGACAGCACTACTGGAGGTGGGTGGTCAGTACCGGTTTTGTCCACAAGGGGGCAGCACTACTAAGGGGGTGGGGCTGAAGTACCTGTTTTATCCACAAGTGGGCAGCACTGCTGAGGAACGGGCAGCTGCCGTACCAGTTTTGTCCACAAGGGGGCAGCACTACTGGAAGGAAGCGGTAGTACTGGTTTTGTCCATGAGGAAGCAGCAATACCAAAGGGGGAGGGGCTGCAGTACCGGTTTTGTCTACGAGGGGGCAGCACTACTGGTGCGGGGGGCACTGGTATCAGTTTTGTCCAAAAGGGAGGAGCACTACTGGTGCGGGGGGGTCTGAAGTACCGGTTTTGTCCAAAAGAGAGCAGCATTTTTGAAAAAGAGGGGCTGCAGTGCCAGTTTTGTCCACAAGGGGGCAGCACTAGTGAGGAGGAGGGGGCTGCAGTGCCTGTTTTGTCCACAAGGGAGCAGCTCTACTAGGCGGAGGCTGCAGTACTGGTTTTGTCCACAAGGAAGCAGCACTACTTGGGGGGGAGGCTGCAGTACCGGTTTTGTCCACACCTAGTCAGCACTACTGGGAGAGGGACCTGCAGTACCGATTTTGTAAGCAGGAGTGGGGGGGGGGGATGCAGCACTGGTTTGTCCACAAGGGGGCAACACTACTGGAGGGGAAGGGGGGGGTGGCAGTACCGGTTTTGTCCACAAAGGGGAATAACTACTGAGGGGGGAGGGCCGGCGGTACCGGTTTTGTCCACAACAGGGCAGCACTACTGGCGGTGGGGCTGCAGTGCCGGTTTTGTTTACAAGGAAGCAGCACTGCTAAGTGGGGGGGCTGCAGTACCTGTTTTGTCCACAAAGAGGCAGCACTACTGGTGGTGGGGGGCTGCAGTACCTGTTCTGTCCACAAGTGGGCAGCACTACTGGGCAGAAGGAGGGGGGCTGCAGTGCTGGTTTTGTCTACAAGGGGGCACCACTGCTGCTGAGGGGGGCTGCAGTGCCGATTTTTTCCAAAAGGGGGCAGCACTTCTGGGGCATTGACTGCAGTACCTGTTTTGTCCACATGGGGATAGCACTTCTGGGGGGCGGGGGGCTGCCATACCGATTTTGTACACAAGAGGGCAGCAAGACTAAGGGGGGGTGGGCTGCAGTACCAGTTTTGTCTACAAGTGAACAGCACTACTGGGGGGGGGGGGGGGGGGGGCTGCAGTACTTGCTTTTGTCCACGAGGGGGCTGCACTACTGGTGTGAGGGGCTGCAGTACAGGTTTTGTCCACAAGTGGGCAGCACTTCTAGAGGGTGGGCTGCAGTACCTGTTTTGTCCACAACAGGGCAGCACTACTGAAAGCAGAAGGGGGGCTGCAGTACCTATTTTGTCCACAAAGGGAGCAGTACTACTGGAAGGGGTCAGCAGTACTGGTTTTGTCCAAAAAATGTCAGCACTACTGAAAGAAGGGACCAGCGATACCAGTTTTGTTCACAAGGGGGCAGCCCTAGTGAGGAAGGAGGGGCTGCAGTACTGGTTTTCTCCACATAAGGGCAGCACTACTGGGGAGGGGGGGCTGCAGTGCCCGTTTTGTCCAGAAGGGGACAGAACTACTTTGGGGGGGGGGGGGGGGTTGCAGTACCAGTTTTGTCCACGAGGAAGCAGCACTACTGGTTGGGGGTCCGCAGTACCTGTTCTGTCTGCAAGTGGACAGCACGACTTGGCGGGAAGGGCTGCAGTACCGGTTTTATCCACAAGGGGGCAGCATTGGTGTGTGTGGGGCTGTAGTACAGGCATTTTGTCTCAAGGAGGCAGCACTATTGAGGAGGGGGAGGCTGCAGTACTGGTTTTGACCACACGAGTACAGCACTACTGGAGGGGGAGCTGGCGTACCTGTTTTGTCCACAAGGATACAGCACTACTGGTGGGCAGGCTGCAATGCCGGTTTTGTCCACAAGTGGGCAGCACTTTTGGGGGGGGTGGGCTCCAGTACCTGTTTTGTCCACAACGGGGGAGCACTACAAAGGGGAACAGGGGGCTGCAGTACCTGTTTTGTCCACAAGGGGAAAGACCTACTGAAAGGAGGGCGTTGCAGTACCCATTTTGTCCACAAAATGTCAGCACTGCAGAAGGAAGGGGGTCGGGAGGGCCACTTTTGTCCACAAGGGGGCAGCAGTACTGGGTGGCAGGGGCTGCAGTACAGCTTTTTCCTCAAGGAAGCAGCACTACTTGTGCAGAGGGCTGCATTTCCGGTTTTGTCTCCAAGGGGGCAGTACAGCTGAAGGGAAGGGGGGGCTGCTGTACCAGTTTTGTCCAGAAAAGGGAAGCACGAATGAGGAGAGGAGGGCTGAATTTCCTGTTTTTTCCACCAGGATACAGCACTACTGGTGCAAGGGGCTGCAGTGCTGGTTTTGCCCACCGGGGGGAGCACTTCTGAGGGGTGGGATGCAGCACCAGTTTTGTCCACAAGGGGACAGCACTGCTGGTACAGGGGACTGCAGTACTGGTTTTGTCCACAGGGGGGGCAGCACTACTGGGCGGGGTGCGGAAGTACCAGTTTTGTCCACAATGGGTCAGCACTACTGGAAGGGGGCCTGCAGTACCAGTTTTGTCCAGAAGAAAGCAGCAGTACAGGGGGGGGGGGGGGGGGGGGGGGGCGGGTGGAGGCTGCAGTACCGGAATTATCCACATGGGGTCAGCACTACTGAGGAGGGAGTGGGCTGAAGTACCAGTTTTGTCTACAAGGGGACAGCACTATTGAGGAGGGGGGCTGCAGTACCGGTTTTTACCTCATGAGGACAAAACTACTTGGGGCCCTGCAGTACCTGTTTTGTTCACCAGGATACAGCACTACTGAAAAGGGATCTGCAGTGCCGGTTTTGTCCATAAGGGGTAGCACTACTGGATGGGGGGGGCTGTAGTATCGGTTTTATCTACAAGGGGGAAGCACTTTTGAAAAGGGGGAGCTGCAGTACCGGTTTTGTCCACAAGGGGTCAGCACTACATGAAAAGGGCCTGCAGTACTGGTTTTGTCCAGAAGGGGGCAGCTGTACTGGGGGGGGGCACTGTGCCGGAATTTTCCACAAGGGGACAGCACTTCTGGGAGGTGGTCTGCAGCACCAGTTTTGTCCACAAGGGGACAGCACTGCTGGTATGGGGGGCTGCAGTACTGGTTTTGTCCACGATGGGGCAGCACTGCTGATGGGGGCGCTGCAGTACCTGTTTTGTCCTCAATGGGGAAGCACTACTGAAAGGGGGGTGGGGGGCGCTGTACCAGAATTGTCCACAAGGGGGCCGCACTACTGGAAGGAAGCGGCAGTCTTGGTTTTGTCCACAAGGGGATAGACATGGGGGGGGGGGGCCCTGCTGTTCTGGATTTGTTCACAAGGGGGCAGCACTACTGGTTTGGAGACTGCAGTACCCGTTTTGTTCACAAGGAGTCAGAAGTACTGGTGGCAGGGGCTGCAGTACCTGTTTTGTCCACAATGGGGCAGTACTAGTGAAAATGAGGGGGCTACAGTACCAGTTTTGTCGACAAGAGGGCAGCATTACTGAGGGTGGGGCCTGCAGTACTGGTTTTTATCCACAACCAGACAGCACTACTGGAAGCGAAGGGCAGTAGCACTGGTTTCATCCACAAGGGGGCAGCACTACCTGGGGTGGGGCCAGCAATACCAGTTTTGTCCACAAGGGGTCAGCAGTACTGCAGGGGGGTCTGCAGTACCGGGTTTGTCCACAAGGAAGGCAGCACTACTGGTGGGGGGCCTGCAGTGCCGTTTTTTTCCACCAGGAGGCAGCACTTCTGAGGCGTGCAGTATAGGTTTTGTCCAGGAGGGGGCAGCACTACTGAAATGAAGGGTCTGCAATACCAGTTTTGTCCACAGGAGGGCAGAACTACTGGGCGGGGGGAGGCAGTATTGGTTTTGTCCACAACAGGTCAGTACAACTGGAATGGGGGGCTGCAGTACTGGTTTTGTCCACAAGGGATCACCACTGCTGGGGGTGGGGGCCTGCCGTACCACTTTTGTCCACAAGGGGGAAGCACTACTGAAGGGGGAGGGCTTCAGTACATGTTTTGTCCACAAGAGGGAAGACCTACTGAATGGGGAGGGCTGCGGTACCCGTTATGTCCATAGGGGAGCAGCGCTACTGGAAGGGGTCAGCAGTGCTGGTTTTGTCCACAAAAGGTCAGCACTACTGAAGGGGGGGGGGGGGCGGCGGTACCAGTTTTGTACACAAGGATTCAGCACTTCTGGGGGTGGGGCTGCAGTACCTGCTATACCCCCAAGGGGGCAGCCCTAGTGAGGAAAGAGGGACTGCAGTACCAGTTTTGCCCACAAGGGAGCAGCACTACTGAGCAGGGGGCAGGCTGCAGTACCTGTTCTGTCCAAAAGGAGGCAGCACTACTAGTGGAGGGGGCTGCAGTACCAGTTTTGTCCACAAGGCGGGAGCACTTGTGAGGGGTGGGCTGCAGTACCGGTTTTGTCCACAAGACGACAGCACTACTGGAGTGGGGGGGCTGCAGTATCGGTTTTATCCACAAGGGGGCAGCACTACTGAGTAGGGACTGGGCTGCAATAATGCTTTTCTCTACAAGGGGGCAGCACTACTGAGGGAGGCGGGGCTGCAGTACTGGTTTTGTCCACAAGGGGTCAGCACTAGTGAGGAGGGGGGCTGGAGTACCGGTTTTGTCCACATGGGGACAGCACTACTGGGGGGAGTTGCAGTACCAGTTTTGTTCACAAGGAATCAGCACTACTGAAGAGGGGACTGCAGTGCTGGTTTTGTCCACAAGGGGGCAGCACTGCTGAAGAGAGGGGGCTGCAGTACCTGTTTTGTTCACAAGGATACAGCACTACTGGTGGGGGGGGCTGCAGTACCTGTTTTGTCCACAAGGATACAGCACTTGGTCCACAAGAGGGCAGCAGTAATGAAGGGAGGGGCTGGCAGTACCAGTTTTGTACAGAGAAAGACAGCACTACTGGCAGGTGGTGCTCAGTACTGGTTTTGTCCACAAGGGGAAACAGCAATACTGAAGAAGGGAGGGCTGCAGTACCAGTTTTGTCCACGAGGTGGCAGCACTACTGGTGTGGGGGCAGCAGTATCGGTAATGTCGACAAGGGGACAGCACTACTGAGGGGGGGTGCTGCGTGCCCCCCGGACAGCAGTACTGGTTTTCTCCACAAGGGGGCAGTAGTACTGAGGGGGTGGGGCTGCAGTACCTATTTTGTCCACAAGGAAGCAGCCCTGTTAAGGGGGGGGTGGCTGAAGTACCTCTTTTGTCCACAACTGGATGGACATACTGAGCGGGGGGGGAGGAGGTGCTGTACTGTTTCTGTCCACAAGGAATCTGCACTACTTGGGGGGGGGGGACGCAGTACCGGTTTTGCCCACAAGGGAGCAGCACTGCTGAGCGGGGGTGCTGCGGCATTGGTTTTGTCTAAAAGAGGGCAGCACTACTGAAGGGTGGGGGGCGACGGTACCAGTTTTGTCCACAAGGGGACAGGACTAGTAGGGGGGTTGGTGCAGTAACAGTTTTGTCCAAAATGAAGCAGCACTACTGGGGTTGGGGCAGCACTGCTGAAGGGGGTGGAACTGCAGTAGCCATTTTGTCCTCAAGAGGACAGCACTAGCCATGAGGGGGGGCCAGCAGTCCTGGTTTTGTCCACAAGGGGGCAGCACTAC
>NW_027635872.1:0-34958 GCF_903797595.1 Erithacus rubecula
GAACTGGGAGGGGAAAGGGGCGGGAACTGGGAGGGGAAAGGGGCAGGAACTGGGAGGGGAAAGGGGTGGGGCCAAAAGGCCACACAGTCCTAACAGAACCTGGTTAGGTCTAAAATCACCCAAAAAGGGCCTCAAATGCAGCCTAAATCCACCAGGTTTGGCCTGAAATCAGCCATAGGGAACTCAAATCCACACAAAGGGGACCTAAAATCATCAAAATTGGCCTAAGATCATCCAAAAGGAACCTAAAATCCAGTCTAAAATCCCAGTTTTTATAAAATCAGTCAAATGGACCTAAAATGTTTGAAACCAAGACCAAGACGCACCTGCACTGGACCAGCAGCAATACTGAGACCAACATCAGAATGGAGACCGAGACCAAGACTGGGAACAGAACCGACACCAGAACCGAGACCAGCAGCACTCCAGAACTGGAACTAAGGCTGGGACTGAGACTGAGACTGAGACTGAAACCAGCCCCAGAATTTGTACTGGGACCAAGACTGAGACCAGCACCAACACTGGGACGGGCACCAGGAGAGCTCCGGGACTGAGGCTGAGATTGGCACTGGGAGCACTCCAGGATCAACACTGGCACTGGTTTCAAGCACTGGAACTGGAACCACGATGAGACCAAGACCGAGACTGAAACCAGAACCGGCACTGGCACCAAAACTGGCACCACTACAGGGCCGAGAATGAGACCAAGGCCATCACTGCTCTGGGATCAAGATTCTCATCGGGACCAGAACCAGCATCAGGAGCGCTCCAGGACTGCTCCAAACTGAGACTGAAACCAGGACCAGGACAGGGACCAACACCGGGAGCGCTCTGGGACCTGCTCATTCACTGCGGGGAGTTTTGGCTGCGCCCCCACATGGGACTGGGTGGGACTGAGAGGGACCCTGGGTGGGGCGGGACCACCTCGGTTTCCATAGTTCTGGAACAGCCATCCCAGTCCATATGGTCCCAGTTTGTAGAGTCCCAGTCCGTGTGATCCTAGTTTGTACAATCCCAGTCCATGTGGTCCCAGTTTGTACAATCCCAGTCCATGGGATCCAAGTTTGAACAATCCCATTCTGCAGGGCCCTGATCCATCTGGTCCCAGTCTGTGCAGACTCAGTCTGGAGGATCCCAGTCCACGTTATCCCAGCCCCCATGATCCCAGTCTGGAAGGTCCTGCATGGCTCACACTTCCAGGGTCTGGAATTCCAGTTCCCAGCCAGGAAAAATTGTTCCTGCCCATCCTGGTTTTACTTCTGCAATTTGAGATGTTCCAGCCAAGGCAGCCATTTATGTCACAGCTTTACCATCCCGATCCGGGTTCCCATTCCTATTCCCAACCTCTATCTCATTCCGGTTCCTGTTCCCAAACCCATTCCCGTTCCCAATCCTGTTCCCAATCCCTATCTCATTCCCATTCCCATTCTCAATCTTCTTTCTGTTCCTGATCCCGATCCCATTCCCAATCCTGTTCCTGATCCCATTCCAATTCTGATCCCATTCCTGTTCCCAATCCCTATCTCATGCCCAATCCCTATCTCCTTCCCATTCCCAGTCCTGTTCCCGTTCCCATTCCCAATCTTGTTCCCGTTTTCGATTGCGGTCTCATTCCCAATCTCGATCCCTTTCCCAATTCCAATCCCTTTCACAATCCAAATCCTTCTTTCATTCACATTCTCAATCCTGTTCCCATTCCTGATCCTGTTGCCATCCCAATCCCTATTTCAATTCTCAATTCCAAGCCTGTTCCCATTCCCAATCCTGCCACTGTTTTCAAGGAATTGTTTTGATCTCAATCGCTACCCAAACCTGGGGGGGATCAAAATCCCCCAAATCCTGAGGTCAAACACCCCCAAACCCCAAATTTGGGGTCAAACCCCCATTCCCAAATGTTGGAGTTTGAAATATTGGGGGCGTCCAACCCCTCTGATCCCTAAATTTGGGGTGTCCAACCCCCTCAATCCCTAAATCCTGGGGTCAAATCCCCTGATCCCAAACCCTGGGGTGTCAAACCTCCCCAAACCTTAGGATCAAACCTCCCCCATCACCAAACTTTGGGGTCAAACCCACCAGAACCCAAACTCCCCCCCAAAACCACTCCAGCCCTGGGGGGCACAGTGGGGTTCATTTGGGGTTGGTTTGGGGTTGGTTTGGGATTTAATTGGGGTGGGGGCAGGTCCAGATGCAATGTCTGCAGAGAGACCCTGGGTACAATGCTGGGGGTGGGAAAAACCCAAAACCCCCTGGGGAACCCCCAAAACACCTGGGAAACCCTAAAAAGGGGATTTGTGGTGGAAAAAGGAGATTTTGGGGTAAAAGGGGAAGGATTTGAGATGGAAAAATGAGGGTTTGGGATGGAAAAGGAGATTTGGGGGAGGAAAGGAAGATTTAGGGTGGGGATTAAGGATTTGAGGTCAGGATTTCAGTAGGAAAAGGGGATTTGGGATTGAAAAATATTTTGGGTGGAAAAAGGAGATTTTGGATAAAAAAGGGGATTTTGGGTGGACAGAAAAGGATTTGGGTTGGGAAAAGGGGATTTGGGGTGGGAAAAAGAGGAATTTTAGGGGTCTGAAAGGACATTTGGGGGGGCACAAAGTAGGAATTTTGAAGTTGGGAAAAGAAAGGATTTGGGATTGAAAAAAAGATTTGTGATAAAGAAAGTAGGATTTGGTCCAAGCTGAACTTACCTGGGGGATTCGGGCAGGTGGGAGGTTTGGGGCAGGGTCAGGACCATTTTTGGGGCGGTTTTCTGGGATTTTTGGTGTTTTGGGCTGGTTTTGAGCAATTTTGGAATATTTGGGGGCAGCTTTGAGGCATTTTGGAGTGGTTTGGAGGGATTTTAGGGTGTTTCTATGGGATTTTGGGGAAACCTGAAGGGATCTGGGGTGTTTAGGGGCTGTTTTGGGGTATTGAGGGGTGGTTTTGAGGCGTTTCTCTGGAATTTTGGGGTATTCGAGGCCCATTCTTTTCAGGTTTGGGGGTGTTTCAGGTGGGTTTGGGTCACTTTTTGGTGAAGATCTTCATGGCATTCCTCTGGGATTTTGGGGTGTTTTGAGGCGTGTCTCAGGGATTTAGGGGCGTTGCTCTGAGATTTGGGGTGTTTTGGGGCAGTTTTGCCAAAGCCTCCCCAAACGCAATTCAGACCGCTCAATTCCCCTCAGATCCCCCCAAATCGCCCCAAATCCATTTGGGACCCACTTCAGACCCCTCAATTATTTTCAGACCTCCCCAATTTCTCCCATGTCCCCCCAGCCTCACCTCAGATTTCCCATTTCCCCTCAAATCTTCCCCCGACCCCTCAATTCCCCTCAGAGACCCCCAAACACACCTCATTTGCCCCTGGCCCCACCTTGGACCCCTCAAATCCCCACAGAGCCTCCCAAATCCATTACAGACGCACCTCAGACCCCTCAATTTCTCTCAGACCCCCCTAAATCCCCCCATTTGCCCCCAAAGCTTCCCTATAAGCACCTCAGACCCCTCAATTCCCCTCAGATTCCCCCCAAATCTCCCCATCTCCCCCCAGCCCTACCTCAGGATCCTCCTCTGCCATTCTGCCCTCACGCTGTTCCCGCCGAGAGCTCGGGCCCCTCCCAGCCAATAGTGGCGCGCCTCTCCCCGAACCAACCAATCAGCGCGTGGCTCGCCTCAGCAACACCCGCCTCCCCAGCGCCGCTGCAGCCAATCAGAGGCCAGGCAGGATTGGCGCCCTCTGACCCCGGCGCCGCCATAGAGCGGGCGGCCCCTCCCCCACCCACCCCCCGGGAATCCCCCCGGGAATCCCCCCGGGAATCCCCCCGGGAATTCCCCCGGGAATCCCCCCGGGACCCACCCCGGGCTCGGGCGGGCGCTGAGGGAGGCGCTGCAGAGAGCGGGGCAGGCGCTGGGAGAGGCCGAGGGGCTGCGGGAGCTGCTGAGGCGGCGCAGGGACAGGTGGGAGAGGGGCGGGGTCGGGGGGGAGGGTGAGGGTGCTAAAGGGGGGCTGGGGGGTTGTTGGGGGGCTGGGGGTCCTAAAATGGGGTCTTGGGGGGGTCTTGGTGGGTTTTGGGGAGGGGTCTGGGGGTCCTAAGAGGGGCTTGGGGGGTTTTGGGGAGGGATCCTGAGTGGGTCTGGGGGGGCCTGGGGGTTTTTTGGGGGGGTCTGGGGTCCTAAAATGGGGTCTGAGGGGGGTCGTGGGGCATTTGGGGGGTTTTTGGAGGGGTCCTAAGTGGGGGCTGGAGGGTTTGGGGGAGTTTCGGGGAGGGGTCCTGGGAGGGGGGGGTTGAGGGAGTCTGGGGGGGGGCGTTTGGGGATTTTGGTGGAGTCTGGGGCATTTGGGGAGGGGTCCTGGGGGGGGGTCTGAGGAGGGTCTGGGGGGTTTTGGAGGGGTCTTGAGGGGTTCTGGGCTGGGTTTTGGGAGGGGTCTGGGGGATTTTGGGGAGGGGTCCTGGGGGTTTTGTGGGGCTTGGGGGAGTCTGGGAGTCCTAAAAGGGGTCTGGGGTGTCTGGGGGATTTTGGGAGGGGTCCTGAGTGGTCCCAGGGGGTTTTGGGAGGGATCTGGGGGGGCTTTGAGGAGGGGTCTGGAGCTTCTAAAAGGGATCTTGGGAGGGGGCCCAGGGTGGGATCACTGGAGGGATTTTGGGGAGGGGTCTTGAGAGTCCTTGGTGGTTTTTGGGAGGGGTCCGGGGGTCCTAAGAGGGATCCTGGAGGGGGTTTGGGGTGGGTCCTAAGGGGGGTCCTGAGGGTTTTGGGGGGTCTGGGGGGATCGTGGGGGAGTTTTGGGAAAGGATCTTAGGGGGGATTTGGGGAAGGGTCTTGGGGGATCCTTGAGGGGTTTTTGGGAGGGATTTGGGGGAGGGTCTAGGGAGTTTTGGGGTCCTGGGGGAGTTTTGGGGGTCCCAGGGTTGATTTTGGAGTTCCTTTGGGGTTCACTGAGGGGGTCCCAGGGGAGGCTTGGGGGTCCCGGGGTTAATTTGGGGGTTCTAGGGAGGGGTCCTGGAAGAGTTTTGGGGATCCCGGGGGGGATTTTGGGGTTCCTGGTGGGGGTGGGGGGGGGATTTGGGGGGTCCCAGGATTGATTTTGGGGGTCCCAGGGTTGATTTGGGGTCCTGGGGAGGGGGGGGTGTCTCAGCCCCACCCTGACTGGGCTCTGAGGGGTTTTGGGGGGAGGGGGATCCCCCCTCAGTTTGGGGGGTCTCCCATGGTGCCCCCCCCCCCAAAAAGTGTCGAGGGTCCCTGAAGTGGCTCCTGTTCCACCGGCCCATGCCCCCCCCGATCCAGGATGGGCCCCAGTGAGTCTGGGGGCTTTGGAGGGGGCTGGGGGGTTCTGGAGGGAGTCTGGAGAAACCCCAAAATCCCCCCAAATCCCCTAAATCCCCCCCAAATCTTCCCAAATCTCCCAAATTCCCCCAAACCCCCAAAGATCTCTAAAAATCCTTCAAAATCCCCTGAAAATCCCAAAATCTCCCCTAAAATTGTTCCAAAACTCCCAAAATCCCTCCAACACCCCCAAATCCTCCCAAAATCCCCCTTAAATTCCCCCAAAATCACCTGAAATCCCCCCAAATCTCTCAAAAATCTCCCAAAATTCCCCAAAATCTCCCCAGAATTCCCCTGAAATCCCCACTCCCCCTCAAAATCCCCCCAAATCCTCCCAAAATCTTCTTGAAATCTTCTAAAATTCCCCAAAATCCCCCCCAAAATCCCCCCAAAATCTCCCCAAAATTGCCCCAAAACCCCCAAATTCCCTCAAAATCCCCCTGAAATCTCCTAAAATTCCCCCCAAACCCCCCAAAAATCCCGCCAAATTCCCTGAACAAATTCCCCGAAATCCTCCAAAATCCCCTCCAAATCCCCCAAAATTCCCCAAACCCTCAAAATCCCCCCTGAAATTTTCCAAAATCACCCTAAACACTCCCCAAAATTGCCCCAAATCCCCCAAAATCCCCCAAAAATCTCTCAAAATTCCCTAAAATCTCCCCAGAGTCCCCCTGAAATCCCCCCAAAATCTTCCAAAATCCCCCAAAAGCCCTCCACGAATTCCCTGAAATCCCCCAAATCCCCCCAACTCCCCCCCTCCCCTCCCATCCCCCAGGTGTGGCTGGTGGCCCTGGCCATGGCCGGGGCTCTGCTGGGACCCCCCGGCCCCAGTTGGGTCTGGGGGCTCTGCTGGACACGGCGCGGGCCAGGGGCTGCAGCCCCACAGGGAGATGTTCTCGGGGGGGTTGGGGATTGGGGGGATTTGCAGGGATTTTGGGGGTTCAAGGGGTTTTGGGAGAATTTTGGGGGAACTTGAGGGGATTTGGGGGGTTGGGGGTATCTGGGGGATTTTTCCAGTGTAATCCCTGTGACTCCCTGTCTCTCCCAGTATATCCCAGTCACCCCCAGCATGCTGCCAGTCACTCTCACTTCTTCCCAGTTGCTTTCGACATGATTCCAGTTGTTCACAGCCACTCCCAGTCCATCCCAGTATGATTCCAGTCACCCTCAGTGTGATCCCAGTCTCACCCAGCATGGACCCAGCTGCTCTCACTGTGATCCCAGGATGATCGCAGTTGCTGCCAGAATAGTTCCAGTTGTTCCCAGTTCCTATCAGGATGATCCCTAGAATAGCCCCAGTCTCTCTCAGCATTGTCCCACTATCTCCCAGTTGCCCCCAGCCTGGTTCCAGTCCCCCCAGTGTGGTTACAGACACTCTCATTATATCCCTGTTGCTCCAGTTAGGTTCCACTTGTCTCAGAATGATGCCAGTCTTTCCCAGTTACTCCCAGTTGTCTCCAGCCTGGCCCCAATTTCTGTCAGTGTCCTATACTCCCAGTTACTCTCAGTATGATCCCTGTCATGGCCTCAGTCCCCTCAGCATGGTTCCAGTACCTTCCCAGTTGATCCCAGTTTCTCCCAATGTGTCCACATTTTCCTCCCAATGTGGGCCCAGTTGCTCCCAGTAACCCCCAGCCAGGTTCCATTCCCCCAATCCCAGTGGCTCTCAGGATGATCCCAGTAGGGCCTGTAGTCACTCCCAGTATGGTTCCAGTCATTTCCAGTATGATGCCAGTCACTCCCAGATCCTCTCAGTATTCTTCCATACATGCCAGTGTGGGCCCAGTTATTCCCAGTCACTCCCAGTATGGTTACAGTCAGGGCCAGGACTTTTCCTATCACTCCCAGTCTGATTGTAGTGTGGTCCCAGTCAATCTTAGATATTCCCAGTACTATTCCAGTCACTCCCAGTATGATCCCAGCTAGTTCCAGCAGGATCCCAGTATGACTCTGACATGGACACAGCTGCTCCCATTATCATCCCTTGTGGTTCCAGTTGCTCCCATTTCCCCTCATTGTGGTTTCAGTCTCTCCCAGTGTATCCCAGTTGTTGCCAGTATGTCCCCAGTCCCTCCCAGTTGTCCCCAGCTGATTCCAGACTGATCCCAGTTGCTGACAGGCTCTCCCAGTCACTCTCACTGCAGTTTCAGTTGCTGCCATTATGATCCAGTATGATCCCAGTATTTCTGTGCATGGTTCCATTTCCTCCCTGTTCCTCCCAGTGTGATCCCAGTTCCCCCATTTGCCCCTAGCACAGTCCCAGTCACTCCATAGATGATCCCAGTTTCTCCTAACATGGTCCCAGTCATGTCCAGTTCCTCCAGTACAGATTAGTAGTTCCAACTGACTCCCAGTGTCCCTCAGCGTGGTCCCAGTTCTCCCCAACATGGTCCTGATATTTCCCAGTGTGGTTCCAGTCACTCCAGTGTTATAGATAAAAACGAGATCAAGCAGAATTAAATATGATTAAAATAAGCGATATTTATTTTGCGACCGAAGCACGGTCCTCGACAGCCACAATCAAAAAGGACAATGCCGAGCCCGGGGTCGGCATCGGGTGAACACACAATGATTCAAACTCTCCGCTTTAGTTAGCCCTGTTTTTATACAGTTTTTCCTTGCCCGGAGTGGAGGTCTTTGTCTTCTCTTGTCGTTCAGCATATTCATGTAGTTTTCTTTCACCACGTTGAGCTGGATAAAACCATATCCTGGGAGATGATGAATGTTGATGAAGGCAAATTCATGTTTACAGGAAGGTGGAATTGAGATGTAACTTGGAGATTTTGGTTTGCTGGAAACGGGCATTCAGATGTACTTTTCTTGATGGCTCTGATTACCTTAATTGTGGGTGCTTATCGGGCTCTTATCTTTTGGGTGTTCCCTGGACAGAGCCATCTCCACCACGGCTACGTCTATTGTCTTGCTAACCCGAGCTCTTCAGTTTTTGCTGGCAGTTACAGTGTTGGGATTAAGCAATCCCTGTTCCTCCCTTTGCAGCTTTTGGGTTTTAAGTTTTTTATTACTTTACTCATACAGAAATTGCTTATTCTACATTAATTTTCAACTTTACACGAATTACATTATATTACATATTACACCAGTAAGGTCACAGGCACTCCCAGTATATCCCAGTTGCCCTGAACATGCTCCCAGTCATTTCCAGTGTCACCAGAAAGGTTCCAGTTCCCCCAGTACAGCCCAGTCCCTCCCAGTGGTGCCACTCCTGGGATCCCCCACACCTCTCTGTGTTCCCGGATCTCCTGAGAGGCGCCCCAAGGGCTGGAACTCGCCCCCCAGGGTTCCCAGCAAGCCCCAGTTTGGATCTGCAGCTTCCCAGTTTCCCTCTCCCTTTCCCCGGCCGGGTTCCCCCCGGCCCCAGCGGGTGGGAGCAGCCGAGAGCCCCGCGCTGCCCATCCCGACCTGTCCCGGCTCCATCCCCGCTCCTCCCGCGGGCTGCGAGGGCTCGGGAACGGGGCACCGAGGGTGTCGCTGCTGCTGGGGAGGAGGAGGAGGGATGGGAGAGGAGGGATGAAGGAGGAGAGTGAGAAGGGATGGAAGTAGAAGAGGGACGAGGGGAGTCAGGAAGGAGGAGGAGGGATGGAAAAAGAAAGACAAAAGAGGATCAGGAATAGGGAAAGGAGGAATGAGGTCGAGCACTCCCTGAATTCACAGCTCCCCCATCCATGGGACCATCGCCCCCACAGGTGACCAGGGAGGGGGAGCTCAGCCCAGATATCCCAGCGGGTCCCTGGGTTGGGTTTTTTTGAAGGGATGTTTGGAGAATGCAGAACTCCAGAGCAGAGTAGAAAATGCCCCTTGGGGGGACACTGGGGGGTCCCGGTGGCGGCTGCCAGCAGAGGCAGCCTGGAGGAGCAGAGCCCTGTGTCCCCCAGGACCCCAAAGTGGGGAGCCCAGAAAGGGGGGAGCACTGCCATTGGCGGGACCCTCAACAGCCTGGAGAGGAGCGGGGGGGGCTCCTTGGTCCCCCAGCACCCCAAAGCAGAGAATAATGGGAGAAGGGACCCTGGGACTCCAAAATCCCCCTGGATCCCTAAATGTGGAGAGGGAAGAGGGGTGAGCTTTTCAGATTGCTGGGGCTCCCAGCAGCCTGGGGAGGGCGGGCACCGGCTAGATGGGGGACCCCCAATACAAGCGTGACCCCCAGCAGCTGGGACGGGGGGATACGCTGAACACAAAGGGGAGGGACCATTCTCAGAAACTCTTGGGAGGCATTTTCAGGGCCGAATGTTGGTGTTTGGGAGGTTTTGATGGACACCAGCTGCCCGGGGACTTCTAGAGATGGACTTCGGCAGGAGGAACTGTTGCCTTTAGGAGCTGGAACAGAGATCACACAGAGTTAGGCGCCACCAGCTCCAGCTCTGATTCCTATGTTTTTTTATATAAAGTACTGAAAGTTGGCTTTCTCTTTTTACCCTTTAAGACTAATATATGCTCCTTCTCCTTATCTCGGTCCTGCTTGCTTGATAATACCAGAAAGAGCCGGGCATATCCTAATTCTTCAAAAAATCTATCTCCGCGTATTCGAGATATTAAACTTAATACTAATTTCGGATCTAAACTTCCAAACCTAGGCCATGTTTCTCTATTATCTAATTCATATGCTGGCCACATTTTTTCAGAGAGTCTAATCAGTCTAGGTTTGAGAGCATAGACTCCTCCTCAACTAGATTTGCCCAGTTTTTCAGTATTAATCCCAAAGGGCTATCTCTTGGAATGCTTCCACTATCACGTTCAGAAGAGGATGTGCACCCCATTCTGATACCCTAAAATATACAGCAAAGCACAAACAGTTGGCATTCAAACCCACGACCCTCTGAGCCACAGCACAGACACTAATGAACTGCAGCACCCTTTGGCTTCAAGCCAAGAGCTCTGCAATTCAAACCTGCTCTTTATGAAGGTGGTCCTTCACACAGATAAAGAGCAGGAGTGTTGTGGTCACACTTTCCAAAATTACAAATTACAAATCCTCTTAGCACCTAACCCAGATGCTAAACAAACAGAATGCCCTTTTATTCCATCACTCACATGTCTCTGTTCCCAGGGTTCTTGGCTCTGATATCTCTGGACCTGCGTTGGGTTTTTCCAGAACTGTCAGCCTCAGTCCAGGGATTTTCCAGATGCCTCCTCTCCTGGCTGGCTCGCCAAAAGTTGTTGCCTTTAGGAGCTGGAACAGAGATCTCACAGACTTAGGGGAAATAAAATGGGTATTTATTGAAAGCCCCGCAAAGGCTACACCCTGGCAGCACAGTGCCACAGCGTGGCCCCTGCCCTGCCTGAGTGGCTCCAGGATGGAAGTATCAGAGGGCTTGGTCACATGATTTCACGTTTTTATAGACTTCAGCCCATTTACATACAGCAGTCCACCATCCAATTAATAGTCTGAAATTGTAAGGTGTCCTCCTCCTCTTCTCCTGGCTGGCCTGCCCTCCTCTTCTCACATTGTTTATACTTTTGGCCTGGAGTCTGAAGAAACTGTCCTTGAGTCCATACCTGGTATCGGACTATTTTGTCTTTATCACCCTAAAGCATAATGGAAAGCACACCCAAGCAGAACAGAAAACTTGGATCTTAAGGCATCACTCCCATGCTGGTGCTGCAGGCGGGAAGTGCAAATCTGCAGGGCTGGAGAGCCCCTCAGCCCAGGGTGAGGGGTCCCCCCGTGCTGAGCTGTGCTGGGGCTGTTCCTGTGCTCAGGGACACTTGGGATGGGCCACGGCACTTGGCCACCAGTGGAGCTTCTGTGCACTCCTCAGGCAGGACCTGATGTCCTGGTTGGATGTTGGTAACAGCAAAGTGCGAAGGCAGGCTCTGTGCCAGCCCAGCTTCCTGTGGGAGAGATTTCACATGAGCCAGGATTGTGGCCACAGACTGTTTGAAATATACATCCCTTATCTCCACCCCCCCCCAGGTGGAGAATTTGCAGGGTAAGGAATTCCAAACAGCAATTCCAAGGGTGATAATTGAATATCTGCCCTGGGTCTGGCTCTTATTCTTGCCAATGGCAAAAGCCATACCCATGGCATCTTGGTTTCTATCACCACCTTCTGAATGAGTTTGTTTATTTCCACATTCATTCTTTCTATCTGACCTGAGCTCTGAGGGTGCCAGGGCTTGTGTTGGTCCCATTGTATTCCTAAAGCAGACATCACCCACTGAAGGATCTTTGCTGTAAAATTAGTTCCCCGTCTGAGTCTGTTTCTTCCACAATCCCTTATCTTGGAGTTACTTGTTTTAGAAATACCTTAATAAGTGATCAGTGATTGCTGAAGAAGTAAGAATTGCTTTTGCCACCCTGTTAGCTGCCATGCTGTCACCAGCAGATATTTGATCCTTCCTGCTCAGGGCATTTCAGTGCCAGGCTCTTCCAAGTACACACACAGCTGGTTGAGCTGACCATGTGGGCAGAAACCTGTGTTTGGTCTGATTCCCTTTGCTTAATCAGAGCCTGTCTTGCAACTCTTTTCCCTTCTCCTGCCCTTGCAGACCCATCCATTAACACATTTTGTCCCTCAGGCCAGGGAATGTCTCATCAATCTCTCCTGTCCTGGCTCTGGAGCTCTGTCACTTGAATGCAGCCATGGGTTTGTTCCCAGCCCCTGTGCAGGCTGTTCAAACAGGAGGCTGGTTAAACCCTTCCCCTGTCCTCAATTCTAAATCCTCCTGTGCCACTGAACAAGTTTCATTCTGTAATAACTGAGCACTGCTCATCCATGTTGAGTCTCTTTTGATTATGAAAGCTTTAACTTGGTTCCAGACTTGGGCAACAGCAGATCCTCCTGCCTTCATTTTTTGGGCCTCAGGTCCCATTAAAGCTGTGGCTACATAATTCTGCGGGCAGTGAGGCCACTCTGAACAGTGAATTAAATGTTTTAGCACAAGGATTCCTTTCTCATGGCACTGTTTAACATCCACAAACACTTCAAATTTCTTTTCTGAGTCTGGAAAAGCCATGACTAGGGAATCGAACGTTTTGGTTTTATTTCATTTTCTGAAGTTTTGCTGTGTCCATAGCACAACGTTGAGTCTATGTGGGTTTAATAAGTCATGCAGTGTTCTGGCTAAAACAGAGAGTCCTCAATCCAGTTCAAGCTATTGCCTGTTAATCCTCAGAATTGTCCCAGCTCCATTTTAGTGCTGGATAATGTTACTTCTGAGATTTCCTGGTCCTCCTCTGGGTCAATACACCACAAAATCCAGACAAAATATGTCCCTAATATTTAACATTTTTCCCTACCATTTGCACTTTTTTTCCAAATAGTCGAAGATACTTTTTAGCCTGAACATTCAGCCATTTCACAGAGTCTTATTCTACCGCTTCTTGTCCTCCTGATTGGAGCAAGTCATCCACATCCTGCATTAACCCAGTCCCTGGGGAGGGGTAAATTCTTGTGGCATTTTCTGCAAGGCTTGCCCAAATAAGGCTGGTGCTTCCATGTGTCCCTGCTGAAGGACCATCCATGTCTTTACCATTTTTCCTTCTTTACCATTTTCTCTTGTTCCCACTCAACGGCAAAGTACAGTTTACTATCCTGTGTGAGTGGGCATCACCAGAAAGCAGTTTTACATCAAGTACTGAATGGTGCCAGTGTGAGGAGGGAACCTGGTTCAAGATGGTGTAAGGATCTGAGACTGTGGCGTGCCTGGGTTTAATAATCTCATTTATTGTTTTTAGGTCCTGCACCATTCTATCAATTCCATCTGATTTCTTGACTGGCACGATAGGAGCATTATAGGGAGAGATCCCTGGCTCCAAAACCTCTGCCTTTAGGAGACACTTAATAAAAGGCTGTGAGCCCTTCCTTCCCTCCCTTGGAATAGGATATTGCTTTTAGATACCACTTGTCCTGTTTGCATCAAAGTACTTTGGAGAGGCTCCATATCTCGTTTTCCACATTTTCCAGGAGCTGTTCAGTATATGCCTTGCCAGATATTTGACACAAAGGCACAACAGAACTAGCCCCTATATCACATTTTACAAAATTAATTTGCATTCCCAAATTATGCATTAAATGCCTTCCCTGTAAATTACCATCACAACTAGGAGCAAATAAAAATTCCTGCAGTTCAAACCTGTCCTCTGCAGTGGCCCCCTTGGGCCCTGGGGTTCATCCCTCAGGGGCTGTAGAAACTCTGCCATGGCCTTTGCCTTCACCTTGACCTTTTCCCCATCCCTTCTTGCATTCACCTGCTGTGCCTTTCTGACCAACTGCTCCAGGGGCATCTTCTGCCCCTCCTCCAGCCCCCTCAGTGCCTGGGGGTGCTCATCCTCTGACAGCTGCTGAGCTTTCTGCAAAATCATTTGTTTCTGCAATTTACCCAAACATAATGCTTAAAATATAATTTCGATCCTTCCACGTCGAATTCGCATGTCCCAGCTGTTCCTTCCTCCCGGTCCTTGTGCTCCCCTGCCCTCCCCAGCCCGTGTCCCAGGGCTGGTCCCTGTCCTGCCGCAGTGTCCAAACGCGGCTCCCCCGGCGGGCAGGGCCGGCAGATCCGCGGGGCCGGGCAGCGGCCGGAGCGTCCCGCAGCCTCCTGGGGTTCCTGCAGCCTCCTGGGGTTCCCGCAGCCTCCTGGGGTTCCCGCAGCCTCCTGGGGTTCCTGCAGCCTCCTGGGGGTCCTGCAGCCTCCTGGAGTTCCTGCAGCCTCCTGGGGGTCCCGCAGCCTCCTGGGGTTCCTGCAGCCTCCTGGGGGTCCCACAGCCTCCTGGGGGTCCTGCAGCCTCTTGGGGGTCCCGCAGCCTCCTGGGGGCCGGGGGCCACTGCCGGCCCTGCCCGGGGGGTGCTGGGCTCAGGCAGCGCCCGGCGCTGAGCCCCGGCTGCCCCACAGCCCCGGCCCAGCCCCGCAGCTCCCGGTGCCGCCCCTCTGCGCCCGCTCCTGCTGCTGCCAGCACAGAGGCAACCTCCCTCAACATGCTCCCAAGGGACCCTTTAGAGGGGTTTTGGGATCATTATCCTTTGTGCTGGGAGCCGCAGCTCCAAGCATTCCCCACCTGGACCCCACCTGCACACCCCCCCCCCCCCCCGGGCCCCAGCGCCCCCCGCGAGGGGAATTTGGGTTGGTGGGAGGGGGCAGCGCCAAGGCCGGGCCCCCCTGCACTGTCGGGGCGGGAGCGGCTGCAGTGGGGACCGAGTGCGGGCGGGAGCGGCCGAGAGCCCAGCGCTGCCCCAGCCCGAGCTGCCCCAGCTCCATCCCTGCCCTGCGCTGGGATGCTGTGGGTCTGGGGGGAAGAGGGAGCTGGCACTGGGTGCTGGGCCTGGGGGCAGCAGGAGAAGGGAGGAGAAGCAGGGCTGAAGAACAAAATGATCAAACGATGCATGTGGGAGGAGGTGGGATTGTGCAGGAGAAGAAGGAATAGTAAGAGAAAGAGGATTGAGGAAAAGTGGGAACACAGGCTGAGGAGGAGCAGAAACAGAAAGCAGCAGAAAGTTCCACCTCTCCCTGTATGTGCAGCCATTCCCTAGCCCCAGAAGCCTTGTCCCCCCACATGCAGCAGGTAACAGGAGAGAGGGATCCATGATTTTCACATGGGTGAATCTCGGTGTTTTTGTGCTTTATTGGTCTTAGTGTAAATGCTTTGGGTTTTTATGAAGCCAGATTTCTCTTTTTTTAAACTATGGAGAAAACTCTTGTTTCCCTATAACATATCAAAATGTTATGAATTGAATATGACTGTTCTAACTTTAAATATAAACAAAAGCATTAATATTAAAGTAAACAAATGTAAAAATTGCTGTTACCCGCTAAGTTTAAATAATAAAATAATCCCTTTCGGTTTCCCCCAAAAAAAGAAAAAGAAAAAATCTTATGCTCTCAAAAAAAAAGTAAACTTTTGTTTAAAAATATAACCTTAAAGTGTGCCTAATAAATTAATGCAGTCCACCAAAAAAAGTTATGAGATTAACTGTTAGTCTAAAAAAGGATTTTTACATAGTAATCAGATTTCCATTCTCCTGGGAACAACAAAACCACAGGAAAACTATTTCTTGTGAAGAAATCTTCATAGACTGAAAAAAAAAGTCTCTTTCTAGTAAATTAGTAAAAAACTATTTTAAAGATGGTAAACAAACTGAATTGGTTTTTGGATGTTTTCAGTATTAATAAAAAAGCATGTGGAGGAAAACAAGTATTCTCAAGCTTTATCTAATTTATTTAAATTATTTTTTCTTATACTTTTTAGTGATAGAATTTCTCTTTTTACCATTTAAAGTTAAACCTTGTTTTTGCCTTCTTGCTAATCCTGTCTCACAACAGAAAAAGTTTAGATTAATAAACTAAATCCAACCTCAGCTATTCCATTATTTAGATTTCCTATTCCCCAAGGGTGTCTTCCACAGGCAAATGCTTATTAACTGGGGTAAAGATTTTGGTGACTGTGAGGTAGAAACATCTCCAAAAAAGGTTCTTCCCTCCCAGCCGAGCATGCGGATCCTCCGCTTGCACAGACACATGTTGCAGTGTGCTTCTGGTTAATGGTGTGTTCTGTTATTGCCCAAGTTAATGGTTTAGTCCAAAATTATACCCTCCCACCCTCCTTGTCCATCTGTCCTGAATTACCCATCAATGCTGTTTTGTGCCAACCCCCTGCTTGCAATTCCCTTTTGGAAATCCCCTAAAACTGGGCGTCTCATCAGTCCATGGTGACCCAGTTTTCCCCCCTACCTCCCTCACAGGACAATGCCTTTGTGAGCCCCTACCCTTTATCCCTCCTCAGCATTTCTTCATTTTGTACCTTCCCCTTGAACCTCCCCCATATTTATCTTGTTGCAGCTTCACCATTTTAGTCTTTTGCCCCACAGATTCCCCAGAGTAAGGAATCCTTTTTATCCTATGCAAAAGACCTTCCCCTCCTCCTTGTCCCCCTCAAATGCAATCTGAGAGCCAAAAGGCCATGGAGCAATGGCTGGAGCCACGTCTAAGGCCTCCTGTTCCCCGAGTGTGACCCACTCTAGGCATGGGGCCCTAGTGGCAAAGTGAGTGCAGCACTGGCTGTTGTGACAGTGCCCTGCCTCTGGTCTCACTTGGGTTTCTGACTGGGTCTGAGGCAGGGGCTGCCATTCCTCACTTGTGGGGAGACCAGAGCCCCCAGACCCTCACCCAGCGTGCAGGCACTGCCTGGCAGCGCTCCGTCCACTGGCACGGTCGCGCTCTGAGTCTCGGCCACTGCGCCACTGCTGCTGCTGCTGCTGCTTCATTTGCTTTTAGCACACCCAGAGCTCACTGTTAGGCCACGATGGCCTCCAGTTCTGCCCTCTTCCCATCCCTGTGTGGGGATGGAGCACTGCTGTGCTTTCAGGAAGCTCTTTGTGAACACTTCCAGCATTGCAAGCTCCTTTGTCCTATATGGATGCTAGCCAGGGAATCCCTCAAGGCGGGGCTCAGAGCATACTCAAGCTGGCTCTTCTAAAACCCAGGCTCCTTGTCCCCTTCAGCGTGCTCAGCACAGCTTTTAACCCCACAGTGTTGCGCAAGGGACCTGCACGACAGGGATCTTTGCAGCCTGAGCTGCCCTTGTTCCTCTCTGTCTCTGCACAGAGAACGGCAGCAGGGCCCTGTGTGTCCAGGGCTCATGTTTGGTGCCGCTCAGGCTCCACAGAGATGTGGGTAAAGTGAAAAAAAAAACTTTATGAAGGGAAGGCAAAGCGAAGGGGTGAGCTGGGACGCAAAACGGGATGGGCAGGGTCTGAGGAATGGAGGGAGGGAGCTGCCAACAGGGAGGGAGATGGCAGGAGCTCCTGGAGCTTGCCACAGGCTCAGCTGTGAGCAGCGAGAGCTGTGCCTGGAGCTGCAGCTGGTCCCGTCTGCTCTGCAGCTGGTCACATCTTCAATGGGCAGGTCGCTGAAGGACAGTGGTTCTTCTGATCCAGCAGACGAAGTTCGGCAGATCTTCTGTTGAACTGCAGCTGGATAACCTGCCTCATAAAGCAGGGGCTCTTGTCCTCCTTCAGGGCTTGAAGGGCTGCGAGAGAGAGAAGCAGAACCACAGTCAGAGGCCGGACTGTGGGAATCCAAGGAAACCTTCCTGCCAGGGCCATCCCACCCAGCTCCTGCCATGGCCACGAAGGAGCAGGAGACCAGGGCACGGGCCAGAAGGTGCTGGCCACGGATCCCCCGTGTCCCTGAGAGCTCTCCGTGCTCGGCCCGCACCGCCCCTCGTCCGCACAGGCCGCAGAGCCCTCCGCAGCCGGGCAGCGATTGTAGCTCCGTGCCCGGCATTTGCAGCTGCCCCCGGCGGCCCCGCTGCCACGAGGGCGGCTGCCCTCACTCACCCTCGCTGAGGACCTGCAGCTCCTCCTTGTGTCCCCTCAGGAGCGTTCCGGCGAGCCCTGGCAACACAGAGCCCGTGTCGGCCCCAGCGGCACAGCTGCCCCCCAGGGGCGCTGCCAGCCCTGCGGCCACACGGCCTCGTCCCCCGGGCAGGGCTCAGCCCGGGCCCCTGGCGCATCGTGCCGCCCCAGGGCACGGCTGCGGGAGGGCGGCGGCAGCGCCGAGGGCAGGCGGGGCTGCACCGCGCCGGGCCCGGCTCCCGCTGCCGGGGCAGCAGCCGGGCCGGAGGCGGGGAGGGACGGCGGGCTGGCGGCTCACCGATGAGCCTGAGGGCCGCCTGTCGCAGGCGCGGCTGCGGGCTCTGCAGGCACGGCAGGGCCCAGCGCAGGTGCTCGGCCGCTCGGCTCTCGTCCTGTAGCAGCTGCGGAGAGCGCCAGGAGGGAAAGCTCGGCGCGGGCTCTGCCCCTCGGCCGGGCGCTCCCTGCGCCCAGCCCCGGCCTCCCCGGCCCGCACAGCCCCGAGGGACAGCCGGGCCGGGACTCCGTGGGCACCCGGCTCGGGGCCGGAGGAGCCCGGCCGAGAGCCCACGCGGCCCAGCGAAGGGAGCAGCCCCTGTGTAGGGCGCAGGCTGCGGCTGCCCTGGCTGCGGCGCTGGGCAGGGCCACAGCTGCCGGCCCCGCACGCTGAGCTCCGGGGGCAGGGGACTTCTCCAGCCTGTGGCTGGGGCTTCCAGGCTGGCCTTACCAGGCACTTGGCGACCTTCATGCGCCACGGCTGGCTCAGCAGCTCCTCCAGATCCCTCCTCCCCAAGAAGCGTGCTGCGCAAAGCAGGGTTTCGCCAGAGGCCTGGAGAGCAGCAGAGAGCCGTGGGTGGCACCAGAGCCCGGGGCATGGGACCCACATCCGTGTGCCAAGGCCAGGGGGAGCCTGGAGCACACGAGGCGCCAGGGGAAGAGGCAGCCAAGCCCCTGCCGGGGATGCAGCAGCACGACACAAAACCTCACCTTCGCCACGCACCGGTTCTCATCATGCCAGTGCAAGAAGAGGGGAAGCAGGCTCTGGCTCACGGTTCTGGTGAGAGCCTTTTTTCCCCTCTTCCACTACCAGCTCCATCACCTTGCTGAAGAGCTGGATGGAGAGCAGCTGCACGTGGCTGTTGTCCTGGAGGAAAGGAGAAGAGCTCAGCACCGACTAGTCCAGGCCCAGTGGGGCAAAGGCCCAAAACTGCCCAGGGCACAAAGTTTCCGGGCAGTGTCCAGTGCTTGTGGGCACAGAACCTTACATTCTCAAAGTGTGGGAGGAGTGGCTCAGCCAGCTTCTGGGCAGTGGCGCTGGGTATCTTAAGGTCCTTCTCCTGGAGCATGTGGGCGAGCACAGAGAGGGTCATCCAAACCATCTCTCCATCTGGATCACCCAGCTGCTCCACCAGGTGTTGGTAGATGCCGCGTATTCCTCCGCTCTGTGTGCAACACAAGGCTGTGCTGTGAAGCCCTGGAGGGCTGCAGCACCAACAGGGCCCTGGCCCTGCAACCCCACGCAGCTGCCTCAGGGCCCAGAGGCCAGAGGCCTGTGCCGAGGCACTGGGGCAGCTGAAGCAGGAGGCAGAGAGCTGGGAGCAGCTGCCTCAGCTGCCGAATCCCAGGCAAGCCCAAGGGGCAGCGTTGCCCAGCCCCACGCTGCCAGCGCGGCTTCAGCCACTGCCCCCTTCTCACCAGCGAGGGCTCCTTGCTGAGCACCACGAGGCCTCTGAGCTCCAGGCGCAGCCTGTCCCTGCTCTCGCTCGGCAGGTGCCTGGACATGACCGACAGGGCACTGTGCCCGTGTTTGCTCAAGTCCAGGCACTGCAGGACCTGAAAGGCACAGGGCAGTGACAGGGACCCGGCCGCTGGGAGTGCAGAACTGCCCAGGGCCGGGCCCAGGCGGCAGCACCGGGCGCGCACCGTGCCAGGCGGCTGCGGCTCCCAGAGCCAGAGAGCTGGGAGGCAGCTCAGCCAGGCAGCGCTGGCCCTCAGGCTCACCTCCACAAAGAACGCCAGGGCCGGCAGATCCCAGCGCGGCTGCCCCCCGATGAGCAGGCTGAGCAGGTGCCTGGCGATGCCGCAACACAAGGGGCTCGAGCCACGGCGCATCTCCCTGGCAGGGGGAGAAAGGCACCAAAGCCCTGAGCCGGGCGGGCAAACCTCTCCCAGGACTGACTCACAGAGGTGTGGGACCTTTGCCCAGCACCCTGCAAGGGGACGTGGGCCCTTTGGGAGGCGGCTGCTCCTGGGAGCCCTCCTCTCCCAGCCTTTTCCAGGCTGCTCGGCCGTCCCTCGGTGCCAAGGCCCTCTGGCCACGACCACGGGGAGCGTGTGGGGCACTCCGGGCACAGGGCACCAATGCTGGCAGCGGGGAGAAGGGGGACTCACCTGGCCAGCAGCCCCACTGCATAGTGCTGGGTCTCAGCACAGAGCAGGGTGTCCCAGACCCGCCTGCGCTCCAGAGCCACCAGCTTCTTATCACAGCCCAGTAGGCAGAGCAGAGCCTTCATGGTCTGCACTGCAAACCTGTGGCCAGAGCAAAGGCCAGGTCACGCTGGGAGCAGTGACCCTGGCCACAAGGGCATGGGAAGGACAGGGTGACTGGGACCTGTTGGGCTTGCTGGGAAGGCAGTGTTCCTCCCGGCACGCTGTCCAGAAGTTCTCAACATCCTGTGGCATCTGCTCTGTGGTGCTGAAGATTTGGAAGAGCAGAGCCACGAAGACACGGGCAGAATAAGAGACCATTGTGTGGTGCCACTCGGGCATGTGGACAGTCACCCAGAGCACCAGAGTTGCCTGCAAAAGACAGAGCAGCCCGAGGCAGTGCTCAGTGCCGAGGTGTCCGTGTGGCAGGGCCCCAGGGGAGACACAGGGGGAGCACCCGGCCTGCTGCCCCTGAGCCTGTCCCTAGCCCAGCCTTCAGCCCAGTGCCCGAGGCTGGGAGCTGCAGGGCACTGGGCAGAGCATGGAGAGCTGCTGGAGAGGGGACCTGGAGGGCAAGCAAAGGCCAGTGTCAGAAACTCACTGCCAGTGCAAAGACGGCCTCGTTGTCCTCTTTGATGAAGAACATGCTGTACACTGGCCTGTCTTCCATCACGAAGAGCAGCTCTGGAAGCACCTTCTGCACTGCTGGTCCCGATGAGCCGATGGTTTTCCACATCAAGGCTGCAGCTCTGTGGGACCAGAGCTGTGCATCAGTACCAAGCCCCATGCAGCTGAGTGGGGCCAGGTGACAAAGCCCCCGTGCCCTGAGGGGCAGGGACGGAGCATGGCAGAAGGATCAGCAAACAGGGTGGCTCAAGGGGCCCAGAGCTCTCTGCCTGTCTGGCAGACCCCACTGGACAGGCTGTGCAGGGCAATGGCCCTACAGGCCAGTGAAGCCTGAGCTCTCAGGGCACCTGTGCCGCATACCTGTCACACAATGGGGCACAGCGCAGGAGGCTCATCACCACATTAGCTGGGTGTTCTTCAGCCAGCCTCAGAAGGTCATTTTGCAGCCCAGCATCCACAGTTCCACAGGACACGAGTCTCTGGTGAATGTTCCTCACCGTGTCTGGCACCTGGAAGGGGCACAGGAAAGATTTGGAGTGCTGTCCATGAGAGCCTCTGGCCCCGCTCACTCACCAGATCGCCCCAGGGCCGGATGCGCTTGACGGCCACCTGCGAGCCAAGGGGCAGCAGCAGGCTGAGCTCGCCGCCTGGCACGCCGCGCTCCAACCTCCCCTTCCTCGTCTTCTTCTTCCTCCTTCCCCTCCTCCCTCCTTCTCCCTCCTCCTCCGCCCCTGCCACTCACCGTGGTGCCGTCCGCAAGCCGGGTGACCGGGAAGATGCTGCCAAAGCCGCCGCTGTCCAGCAGGGAACCCATCCAGTACCGTTCCTGCAACGCCTCCTGCGACTCCCCTGCGGGCGACACGCGGCTGTCAGCGCTCGGCCCGGGGCCAGACACGGCCCCCGAGCGCCCCCCGGGCGTCCTGGGCCGGGCATTACCACCCGCCCCAGGCCCTGGTGGAGCTCCGGCTGAAGGAGCCGCAGCGGGGGCGGCGAGAACGGCCGCGCCGCGTGTGCCCTTCACGGGCCCCGGGAGGAGCCGGGTCTGGGGCTGGGGCTGGGACTGGGACTGGGACTGGGACTGGGACTGGGACTGGGACTGGGACTGGGGCTCGGGCTGGGCTTGGAATGGGGGCTGGGACAAGCGATTGCCAAAGAGAAGTGATGCCAGCCAACAGCGCCACGCCAGGACAGCGAGAGCGGGCGGAGGCGACACCGGAGGGGGATGGGCGGGGCTGGGGACGGGGCCGACGACGGGGCAGGGGCAGCCCCGCCCGGGGCCGGGGGCGGGCTCGGAACATGGCCCGGAATGGGAAGAGGGGAGAAGGGAAAAGAGGGAGAGGGTCGGGGAAAGCGACTCTGAGGAAGAGAAGGAACAAGAAATCCAAAGGATCTGTAGACTCGCTGCTGCCGCTGGCGCCGCCGCTGCCGCTGCCGCTGCTGCTGCTGCTGCCGCTGCTGCTGCTGCCGCTGTTGCTGTTGCAACTGAACCCCCGGGGCCGTTTCTCCGCGTGTTCGCTTGTCCGCGTGTCCGTTCCACGCTCGCCCCGCTTGCCCCATGGCCGAGCCCCGCGCGCCCCGGGGCAGCCCCTGAAACTGTCCCAGCACGAGCCGGGGCCGGGCCGGGGGCTCCCCGCAGAGCCGGGGCCGGGCCGGGGGCCGGGGCACCGGCCAGAGGCCACGGCACCACACCGGGAGCCTGAGGCCGAAGGAGAGATTAGTTAACTTGATCCACTGTGAATTGAGAAAGCGAAATAACTTTTGATTGGTTTCCCGAGCTGTCCATCACTAAATCAGCTCTCCGATTGGTCCCCGCAGCTCACAGGGGAGGCCCCCAGACGCGGGACAGCCCCTCCCACTCCCCGGCCTCACGTTGCTTCCCTCAGGCGAAATCCGCCCCTCCCCCAGCACGCGAAACCCACACAAAGACAAAAACAATAAAGAAAAGATTCTTATCTCCGGGTACTTGAAGTTCAGCCAAGAGCACACACTAACTCAGACAAGACTTCCCTAAATGCATCAGCATGTTGAGTATTCATTGACCTTCATGTATTATTCAAAATCATCCCCAGCCTGTAAATCAGCTTTTATTGTGGCTCCATAAATGATTTTCCCGGGGTTTTGGTTGTTGTCATCCCTATATTCATCCAGGTAGGATAATCCAAGAATGTGAAGAAAATCCTGGTCATCTTTTTACCATTCTCCGAGCTACTCAGATGAACAAAAGCTTTTTAAAATCACCATGTTGTAGTCCAAGAGAAATATATTTATCATACTATTATTTCTAAGTTTTGTTAATAACAGAACTAAAATAAGGTTTACCAAAATTAAACAGATAACATTCATTTTAATATTGCAAAAAGCCAGTAATATAATATGTAGTTATAAGGTGCAGGGACTCCCCAGTCCCCATTCGAGTGCTCCAAGTACCCTCAGTGACTGAAGGGAATAACAAAACAATGTGTTTAGTGAGACCAGAAACTTACAGCAGTGGGGGATAATTCAGACATATCAATCAAAACCAGGCATGATAACAGACATAATTAATAACATGAAATTAGATGATTACCAAGCATTAGAACATTGTACCATAATTCCAGTGTCAGCAACAGCTGATAAACATCCAATCAGTGCAGAATTGGATAATCATCTCTGGAAAATGATTCCCAAGCTCACTTCAAAAATAGGTCCAGATCTCTATTGATGGGGTCAAATTGCCAAGTCAAATGACTCGAGTATTGTTTGATGCAGGAAACACTTGGGTCTGTGGGCAGTTTCCCATCCGGGCAGAGCCCGAGCCAGAGTCCAGGCTCTAACTGGAAGAGAATCCCTGATATCTTTTCAATAACAAGTTTCTTAGGAATACAAGTCAGGAGTAAAGGTCTTGGGGTGAAAGATTACTCAAACCCATCCAAAACTCCAAAGTTTTCCTTGGGATGGAGATGTCTGGATGGCAACAAACTGCTGGAGTGCTTCAGTAAGGGATTGGGATTGCATCTGTGCTCTGTCCTCTCACGAGGACCACAAGATCATCAGTTTGGAAGAGGTTTTCATTTCTTGGAACTCTGAAAATACTGACAATCATGAGACAACAGCGAGGTAGCCTGGATAAAGGAGATGCATATGCAACTAGAGAAGAAAATATCCTGAAAATGACATGTGTCTCATAGACCATTACACCAAGAGATGCTAAAACATAGGAAAAATTCAGCTGCAAATCCAACATTAATATCTTATGAATTATGCCTATTAGAAAATGGGTAAATTCACACCATGCAATCAATAGTGTTGTAGCAGAACTTGCCTTTGAGATAGAAATTAATCAAAACACAGACCCTTGTTCAGCAAAATGAAAAGGTCCCGGTTTATTCCTAATTATCACTTCAGTAGAACAAAAAGCACACTTAAGAGAACTCAGTTAATCAGTATTAATACCAAACATTACATGATCAAAATAAAACTGGAACAGAACATTGTCTAAACTTAGTGATACTGAAGCTTAACAGAAATTAAATAGAACAGAATTAACCTAATAGAACTTAGCCTTAGTTAATCTAAATAGATTGTAATTGGACATTACAATATTGCACCTTAACAGGAAGAGAAACCAACATCTCTTACAAGTTACAGAGGTAACTAACCCTAATGCTGTTCATACAAAAAGGCACTAAAAATTTCGAAAAATCTGTGAACAGGATGATTTTAATGAAGGGATTATAAAGGATGTGATAAGTATGTTGTGATTCTATGTAATTTGGATTTGAGCATAGATCATGGTAATTGCAATTATTAAGTATAGCTTTATTAGGATTTTTCAAAGTACAGCTTTAATCATTCTGAAAGTACTAAAAAGGTATAAATAATCAAAATGTTGACACATATGTTTTATGGTAAACAGTATTTTCTGTCCACGCTTAAATATTAACTGCTGTTCTACTGGCATTTAATTAAAAACATTTGCGAAGAAAGGGTCCCCCGAATTAAGGGGGCAGAAACATTATCGGCCTCTAAATATTGTTGGGTATATACATTTCTAATTATTATACTAAAAGCCAATACCATTCTAACTGTGCCACAGTGCACACAGATAGTTTTGAATTCCTCCAGTAAAACAATAAAAAAAATCACCCTTTCCCTTTTTTGTTTTATTTTTTTTGTTTTGTTCGTTTTTTCGTTTGTTTGTTCTGTTCTAGTTTGGTTTGGTTTTGTTCTGTTCTGTTCTGTTTTGTTTTGTTCTGTTCTGTTCTGTTCTGTTTTGTTTTGTTCTGTTTTGTTCTGTTCTGTTTTGTTTTGTTCTGTTCTGTTCTGTTTTGTTTTGTTCTGTTCTGTTCTGTTTTGTTTTGTTTCGTTTTGTTCTGTTCTGTTCTAGTTTGGTTTGGTTTTGTTCTGTTCTGTTCTGTTCTGTTTTGTTTTGTTCTGTTTTGTTCTGTTCTGTTCTGTTTTGTTTTGTTCTGTTCTGTTCTGTTTTGTTCTGTTCTGTTCTGTTCTGTTCTGTTTTGTTTTGTTCTGTTTTGTTTTGTTCTGTTCTGTTCTGTTCTGTTCTGTTTTGTTTTGTTTTGTTTTGTTCTGTTCTGGTTTGGTTTGGTTTTGTTCTGTTCTGTTCTGTTCTGTTCTGTTTTGTTTTGTTCTGTTTTGTTCTGTTCTGTTCTGTTCTGTTTTGTTTTGTTTTGTTCTGTTTTGTTCTGTTCTGTTTTGTTTTGTTCTGTTCTGTTCTGTTTTGTTTCTGAAGGGGTTTGCAGACACAGCCGCCCGTGGCTGCGGTACAGAGAGGGGGCTCAGCACTCGGGCTGCAGACGCGGCGGCAGCTCCGGGACCCCGCGGGGAAACCGGGAGCGCCCCGAGAACGGGGGAGAGGGGGAATGCCGCCCGCGGGGAAGGGAAACTTTTGCAGTAGGGCATCTCTATCTGCAGGGGTTAGATCCCCGCATTGGGAACGAGCAGGTGGCGGTGGAAGCCGTGCGGACCCGCCCCGGCACCGAGCCCGAACCGAGCCCGGCACAGCCCTCCCGGGGCTGCTGCACCCCAAACACGCGGGGGAAAGAGGAGGGGGAAAGGCAGTAAAAACAAACCCTAAAACTGCACACAGTGGGGGATAAAACAGCGGAAAACGAAGGCAGAACAAGGCTAAAAAGGCACAAAGCACCCGCACCCCCCACTCCCGGCCCAGCAGAGGCGCCAATCCCAGCCCCCTCCCCAGATTCCCGATGCTGCTCCGCGCGCTCTCCCGGCGGTCCCTGCGGGGGTTCCACCCGGGGGGGGCTCGGACGGGGCTTGGCCCAGACCTCCCCCTGGACCCCCCCCAAAAAACCGCCCGGGACCCCCCCCAAAAAACCGACTGGGACCAGGTCAGTGACTGGGGGGAGGGGATCCCGGCTCTTTTTGGGGGATCCCGGTGTTTGGGGGGGGTCTCTATTTTTTTGGGGGGGTTCCGGTGTTTCGGGGGGGTCTCGGTATTTTTATTTGGGGGAGGGGTTCCCGATATTTGGGGGGTTCCCGATTTTGGGGATTCTCGGTATTGGGGGGGGGAGGGGGGAGTCCCAGGATTGGGGATCCCGATATTTGGGGGGTTTCCCGCTATTTTTCGGGGGGGATGTCCCGGTATTTGGGGCGGGTGTCGATATTTGCGGAGGGGGGGGGTCCCGGTATGTGGGGAATCGCTACTGTTTTGCTGTTTTGGGTGGTCCCAGTATTTGGGGGACTCCCAATATTTGGGGGGGTCCTGGTATTTTTTGGGGGGTCCAAGTGTTTGGGAGGAGGGGTCTCTATTTTCGGGGGGGGGGGTTCCCGATATTTGAGGGGGTTCCAGTATTTGGGGGACTCCCAATATTTGGGGGGTCCCGGTGTTTTTTTCGTGGGGGTCCCGATATTCCGGTGGGGGGGGGCGATATTTGGGGGTCCCGGCTCTTTTTGGGGGGTCCTGGAGTTTGGGGGTCCCAATATCTGGGGGGGGGTCCTGATATTTGGGGGGTCTCGGTAATTTTTGGGGGGGGTCTCGGCTCTTTTTGGGGGTTCCCAGTATTGGGGGGGGGAGGGACTGATATTTGGGAGGGGGGGGGTCGGTCCTGTTATTTTTGGGTTCTCGTATTTTTGGGGGGTTCCCTCTATTTTTGGGATTCGTTTTTGGGGGGTTCATTATTTTGGGTGTTTTTAAGGTTTCTCGTATTTTTCGGGGGGTTCTCGCTATTTTTGGGGGGGTTCTCTGTATTTTTGGGATTCCCAGAGTTTATTTTGGGGTCCCTGTGCTGCTTTTGGCGTTCCCTGTATTTTTTGGGGTTCTCTCTGGTTTTGGGGTTTTCTGTATTTTCGGGTTCCCTGTGCTGCTTTTGGGGTCCCCGGTGCAGTTTTGGGGGTCCCTGTGCTGATTTTTGGGATCCCTGTGCTGATTTTGGGGTCTTTGTTTTTGGGGTTCCCCCGCTGATTTTTGGGGTTCTCACTGTTTTTGGGGTCCCTGTGTTTATTTTGAGGTCGCCATGCTGATTTTTGGAGTCCCTGTGCTGATTTTTGAGGTCTCTGTTTTTGGGGTTCTCTCTATTTTTGGGGTCTCTCTGTATATGGGGGTTCTCTGTGTTTTTGGGGGTCCCAGTGTCTGATTTTGGGGTCTCTGTTTTTGGGGTCCCCGTGCTGATTTTTGGGGTTCCGGTATTTTTTTTGGGGTCTCAATTTTTGGGGTCTGTGGTTTTTGGGTCTCTGTTTTTGGGGCCCCGGTGTTTATTTCGGGGTCTCTGTTTTTGGGGTGTCTCTGTATTTGGGGGTTCTCTGTATTTTTGGGGTTCTCTCTGTTTTGGGTTCCCCATGTTTATTTTGGGGTCTCCCCAGGCCGGGGGGCGGGGCCGGCAGCGCCGGTGCCCGTGAGCTGGATGGGCCGGGCAGCGGCCATGGGAGGGACTGGGGGAACTGGGAATGGGAACTGGGGAGACTGGGATGGACTGGGAGGGACTGGGAATGGGAAATGAGGGAATTGGGAGGGACTGGGGGAATTGAGGGGACTGGGAGGTACTGGGAGTGACTGGGAATGGAAATGGGGGAACTGGGAGGGACTGGGGGAGACTGGGAGGGACTGGGGGGGACTGGGAATGGAAATGGGGGCACTGGGATTTTGGGGTCCTCCATTGCTGTCCCCCACCTGCCCAGTTTGGAATGGGGTCTGGGGTCTCTGGAATTTGGTCTGAGGGCTCTGTTTGGAATTGGTCTGGGGTCTCTGGAATTGGGTCTGGGGTCCCTGGAACCGGGTCTGGGGTCTCTGGTGTCAGTTTTGGCTCCCCCAGGGCTGGCGCTGGAATTGGGTCTGGGGGCTTTGGCCGGAGCCGCCCGGATGCAACTGTGGGGGCAAGAGCAGCGCCAGGGTGAGTGTGAGACCCCAGACCCAAAATCCCCCTGAGACCCCAGACCCAATTGGGGACCACTATATCCCCTCCAAATCCCCACCCCCCCACCAATTTTGGGTCCTCCCCTCCCCAATTTGGGGTCTCTCCCCTCCCCAGTTTCGGGGTCCCCCCCCAAATTTGGGGTCTGTCTCCTTAATTTAGGGTCTCCCCCCTCCCCAATTTTGGGGTCTCTCGCCCCCCAATTTGGGCCTCCCCCCTCCCCAATTTAGGGTCTCCCCCCTCCCCAATTTTGGGGTATCTCCCCCCCCAATTTGTGTCTCCCTGCCCCAATCTGTCTCCCTCTCCCCATTTTCAGGATCCCCCTCCCCAGTTTTGTCTCCCCCTCCCCAGTTTGTTCCCAGGCTCCCCCCTGCTGTCAGCAGCCGCTGCCGAGCGTTTGGTGCCGCGCTGAGCCGGGCCAGGGGGGCGGCGCTGAAACTGGGACAGCTGCTGAGCACGGCAGGTGGGACCCCAAAACACCCCAAAATCACCCCAAAATAAACCCAAAATAAACTCAAAAATATCCCAAAACCATCACAGAAATAACCCAAAAATATCCCAAAATAACCCAAAAACCATCCCAAAAATATCCCAAAATAACCCAAAAACCATCCCAAAAATATCACAGAAATAACCCAAAAATATCCCAGAAATATCACAAAAACACCCCAAAAATATCCCAAACTGGGACAGCTGCTGAGCATGGCAGGAGGGACCCAAAACACCCCAAAACACCCCAAAAACATCCCAAAAACATCCCAAAACAACCCCAAAATATCCCAGAAATATCCCATAAACCTCACAAAAATATCACAGAAATATCCCAAACTGGGACAGATGCTGAGCATGGCAGGTGGGACACCAAAAACACCCAAATCACCCCCAAAACACCCCAAAATAACCCAAAAACCATCCCAAAATCACCCCAAAATTATCACAAAAATATCCCAAAAACACTCAAAAAAATTCGAAAAGCATCCCAAAAGCACCCCAAAATATCCCATAAACAACCCAAAAAACATCCCATAAATAACCCAAAATCACCCCAAAAATATCCCATAAACACCCCAATAAATTTCTCAAAATCACCCTACAAACACCCCAAAACATCCCAAATTTATACCAAAGCCACCCCAAAAATATCCCAAAACAATCCCACAATCACCCCAAAACCACCCAAAAAATATCCCAGAAACACCCCAAAACCACCACAAAAACACCCCCAAAATATCCCAAAATACACCAAGAACATCCCATAACCCCATAAACTACCAAATCCCACAAACTCCATAACCCCAGAATCCTGTAACCCCATAACCCCACAATCCCATAACCCCACAATCCCACAATCCCACAATCCCAAAATCCCATAACCCCACAATCCCAAAATCCCATAACCCCACAATCCCACAACCCTACAGTCCCACAATCCCACAATCCCATAACCCCACAATCCCACAATCCCATAACCCCACAGTCCTGCACAGACTCGTCGGTTCTGACCCCACAGCTGCAGCCGATCCTGGTGCGGCTCCGGCAGAGCGCAGAGCCCATGCCGGGCTGGCAGACCCGGTAGGGGATTGGGGTTTATAGGGTTTTTATAGGATTTATTTGGTTTATAGGGTTTTTATAGGATTTTATTGGGTTTTATAGGGTTTATTGGGGTTTATAGGGTTTGTTGGGGTTTGTTGGGGTTTGTTGGAGTTTGGCTCCGGCAGAGCTCAGAGCCCATGCCAGGCTGGCAGACCTGGGTTGGGGACTGGGGTTTTTATCCTGTGTCAGGATTTGGGACCAGCTCCTGGAATTCCAGGATTCTATGGGGCTTTTATAGGATTCTATAGGATGTAATGTGATTTTATGATAATTTATTGGATTTTCACCTTTTTTTTTTTTTAATTTCCATAATTTGGGGAATTTTTGGGATCCCCAGGCTGTGCTGGAGCAGAAGCTGGGCCAGGATTTGGGACCAGCTCCAGGAATTCCAGGATTCTATGGGATTTTTCATAGTTTTTAATGTGATTTTTTTGATATTTTATAGTATTTTTATAGCTTTTAATGTGACTTTATGTTACTCTTTGGGATTTTCACCTGGCTTTTTTTTGGAATTCTGGGATATTTTGATAATTTTGGGAATTTTTGGATCCCCTGGACTGTGCTGGAGCAGGAATTGGGTCAGGATTTGGGACCAGCTCCAGAAATTCCCAGATTCTATGGGATTTTTATAGGATTTTACAGATTTTAATGTGATTTTATGATAATTTATTGGATTTTCACCGGGTGTTTTTTGGAATTTCGGTAATTTTGGATATTTTTGGGATCCCCAGGCTGTGCTGGAGGAGGATCTGGGCCCGGGCTGGCGGGAGCAGCTCCTGGAATTCCAGGATTTCCCCGGGGCAGGTTCACCGGGCGCGGCTCCGCGACGGCCGCCAGGGGGCGCTAAAGGTGCAGGTGGGAACAGAAGAAATAGAAATAAAAATAAAATAGAAAAAAAAAGTAAAAGCGAGAACAAAACTGAGAATAGGGATAATAGTGACGGGGATGGGGGGATTTGGGGAGGGAAATGGAGAATTGGGGGAGGGGGAAATGGGACTTCTGGGGGAAAAATGGGAATTTTGGGGGGAAAAAATGGGAATTTTTGGGAAAAAAAGCCCCAGAAATTTGGGAAATTAGGGGAACTTCACGGAGAAAATGGGGGGGAAAATGGGAATTTTGGAAAAAAACAGAAAATTGGGGGAATTTGGGGGGGGGGAGAATGGGAATTTTGGGGGAAAAATGGGAATTTAAAGGGAAAAAAATGGGAATTTTGGAAAAAAAACCCCAGGAATTTGGGAAATTGGGGGAATTTGAGGCAATTTTTGGGGATAATGGGAATTTGGGGGGAAAAAAATGGGAATTTTGGGGAAAAAAACCAGGAATTTGTGAAATTGGGGGACTTTGGGGGAAAATGGGAATTTCGAGGGTAAAAATTGGGATTTTGGGAGGGGAAAATAGAGATTTGGGGGGGACAATGGGAATTTTGAGGGGAAAAATGGAATTTTGGAAAAAAAAGCCCCAGGAATTTGGCAAATTGGGGTAATTTGGGGGGAAAATGGGAATTTGGCGGGGGGAATGGGCGGAAAATGGAATTTTGGAAAAAAACCCCAGGAAAATGGGAAATTGGTGGAATTTGGGGGGGAAATGGGGGAAAAATGGGAATTTTGGGGGGAAAATGGAGATTTGGGAGGAGAGAAATGGGAATTTTGGAGGGAAAATGATAATTTGGAAGGGAAAACGGGGGGGGAAATGGGAATTTTTGTGGAAAAAAAAACCCAGTAAATGGGGGGAATTTGGGGGAAAAATGGAGATTTTGGGGGGGAAATGGAGATTTGAGGGGGAGAAATGGAAATTTGGGGGAAAAATGGGAATTTTGGAAAAAAAACACCCAGGAATTTGGGAAATTGGGGGAATTTGGGGGGGAAAAATGGGGGATAAAATGGGGGGGGGGAATAAGAATTTTGGGGAAAAAAAACCCCAGAATTTGGGAAATTGAGAGAATTTGGTAAATTGGGGGAATTGGGGGGAAAAAAACGGGGAGAAAATGGGAATTTTTGGGGGAAAATGGGGTGAAAATGGGAATTTTGGAAAAAAAAATCCCAGGAAATTGGGAATTTGGAGGGAATTTGGAAGGGAAATGGAACTTTTTGGGGAAAATGTGGATTTGGGGCGAATTTGGGAAAAATGGAATAGGAATTTGGAGGAAAACAGGAATTGGGGATTTTGTGGGGATTTGGGTGGAAATTTTGGGATTTGGCATGAGAGTTTGGGGACTGGGGCAGAATTTTGGGAATTTGTTCTGGGATTTTTTGGAATTGGGGCAGAATTTTGGGAATTCAAGCTGGGAGTTTGCGATTTGAGTTGGAATTTTGGGAATTGTTGCAGAATTTTGGGGTCTGTGTGGTAATTTGGGGAATTTGTGCTGGAATTTTTAGGAATTGTTGCTGGGATTTTTTGAGGATTGGATTGGAATTTGGGGAATTCAGACTGGGATTTTGAAATTGTTGCAGAATTTTGGGGTCTGTGGGGTAATTTTGGGGTCTCTGGGATAATTCTGGAATCTATGGTGTAATTTTGGGGTCTATGGTGTAATTTTGGGGTCTGTGGGGTAATTTTGGGGTTTGGGGTGTGATTTTGGGGTAATTTTGGGTTCTCTGGGGTAATTTTGGGGTCTGGGGTATGATTTTGGGGTCTGGGGTGTGATTTTGGGGTAATTTTGGGGTGATTTTGGGTCCCCCCCAGTACCCGGGCATTGCTCGCAGCATCGGCAGCGACATCGAGAATCTGCTGACCCTGCTGAGCCTCAGCCCGGGGCTGCCAAAAGGTGACAAAAACACCCCAAACCACCCCAAAACGGCCAAAATCACCCCAAAAATGACCAAAAACACCCCAAACCAGCCAAAAACACCCCAAATACCCCAAAATCAGCCCAAAACCACCCAAAAAACTGCCAAAACCAGCCCAAAACCAGCCAAAATCACCTGAAGTCACCCAAAATACATTTTTTTAAATATTTTTTCCCTCAATTCCTGGTTTATAATTTTTTATAATTTTCCCAATTTATAATTTTTTTATAAATTTTCTCCAATTCCCAGTTTATCATTTTTATCGCTTCCCCAATGTATAATATTTATAATATTTAATAATATTTTATCATTTTCCCCAATTCCTAGTTTACAGTATTTTACAATGTTCCCATTTTTAAAATTTCTTTCAATTTTCCCATTTTTATAATTTTTTTTAATTTTCTCATTTTCATAAATTCTTTACAATTTCCCCATTTTTATCATTTTTTTGCAATTTCAGAATTTTTATCATTTTTACAATTTTCCCATTTTTATAATTTATTACAATTTTCTCATTTTTTATCATTTTTTCCCCAATTCCCCATTTACAATTTTTTATATTTTTCCCCCAATTCCCCATTTTTACCATTTTAAAAAAAGTTTCCCATTTTTATCATTTTTTGCAATATTCCCATTTTTATAATCTTTTACCATTTTTCCAATTTTCCAATTTTTATCATTTTTTACAGTTTTCCCATTTTTGCCATATTCATTTTTACCATTTTTTGCAATTTTCCCGATTTTGTCATTTTTCAAGTCTCTTCTCTGCTCGGTTATTTTTTACCATTTTTTGTCATTTCCCCAATTCCCGTTTTTTTCCCCATTTCCAGGGCTGTTCCCCATTCGGTTATTTTTATCCATTTTTACAATTTCCCCCATTCCCGTTTTTTCCCCATTTCCAGGGCTGTTCGCCGTCGAGCTTGAGTCCATGAGGTGCACAGAGCCCGCCCCTCGCTGCGATTGGCTGATTGTGCTGTCACTCTGAGTTGTCTGCGCTGATTGGGCAGACCCAATTGATTGGGACAAGCCAGGGCTGGTGCTGTCCCCAGGGCACCCCTGGTGAAGCAAAGGCGCCATTGCTGTAGCGTCTGTGAGGGCCCGGGACAGCGGCAGCGGCCGGAGCCCGGTGAGGCGGCGGCGAAACTCGGAGGAGGCCCCAGCGCAGCATCCTGGGGACGGTACCGCCACCTCTGTGCTACCTCCGAGGCCATGGCGGGAAGGAGACCACGGGCAGCCGCTCCCGCAGCGTCCTCAGCCCGGGGGGAATGCTGGCCGGGCACGGCACAATGAACCTACTGGAGCCCCCGGCCGCACCCTCCGCCCGCAGCGAGCTCCAAGCCACCGAGGAACCGAACACGGCTCCCAGGGCACTGGGGCCGCCTCCGAGCTCCGCCGCCGCCTCACGGGCTCCAGCCGCTGTAACCACTCCCGGGCCCCACAGGCGCTCTAGAAATGGCGCCTTTGCTGCGGCAGGAGCGTCCTGACGGCGGTCCCGACCGGGGCCGGGCTTGTCCCGGTTTTGCTCAATCAGCACGCGAGGGAGGAGGAGTGACGGCAGAATCAGCCAATCGCAGCGAGGGGCGGGCTCTGTGCACCTCATGGACTCCCGTTCCTTTCCCGCGCTCCGCCATTGCTCGGAACCCTCGTCTGAGGAGCGGCTCCCTCTCTGGGCCTGGCCCGGGCATCGGGCCAAGGAGCCGCTGCTGCCCTGAACCGCCGGGAGCTTGGGGTGAGCGGGAGCTGCGGGCGCTGGGAGCTGGGGGTGAGTGCGGGGTGGAGCCGGGAGCCTCCTGCAGCCCCGGCAGGAGGTCGAGCCGGGCAAGGGATGTTTGAGAGAGGCCCTGGCACTGTGCGGGAAATTCACATGGCCAGAGGTTTTTGTGCCCAAAGGAGACAGAGGAGTCCTGTAAAAAGTGATTTTATTAATGAACAAAGTTAGAGACCAGCGGCAATTTGCCATGCGGTCTCTTAAAACGCCGCCTCATGGCATTTCTAAAGCTCGTCTCCTGGCTTCCAGGAACTGATGCTCTTCCAGAGCAGCTGTTGGATGATGACATGTTCCCCCTCCAGATCCTGCTTTTTACTTGATGTCTTTAGCATTAGAGAGTCAAGGCACTGCTGATTCTTCCCGGAAGTGTGACAGAAATTGCAACATCTACAGGTCGACAGGATGTGCAGGATTGCAATCATTCCCTGATATGTGAGTTTTACTCGTTTTTTTCCAATAGTTATAGAGTCTGAAGCCAGAGAAATCCATTGTTTAGTGTTCATTTGTTGAGAATTGGTTAGAAAGCCATGGACACAACTGTGGACATGGCTCGGCTGAGGCCTTGTTGCAGGAGAGAAGCTCCTGCTAAGTAGTAGCTAGGCCTTGCTCTTAAGCAGATTTGGCTGAGCAGCAGTGTTTGCTTTTAAGAGACTTTTGCAAAAGCAATGCAGCTAGCATAATTTGCAGAGTTAGTCGATAAGTAGTACATATGCCCATTGTTCACTCAAGGCCTTAACTTCCAGGGAAGCACATAGCAAGCGAGGTATAACCCTGGGATGGATACTATATA
>NW_027635872.1:35458-82545 GCF_903797595.1 Erithacus rubecula
GGCTCAGGGGGGCTCTGCCCACCGGGGGTCCCTGGGGATCATCCAGCGCGGATCCTGCCATGGGGATGGAGCTGCAGCAGGGCACTGTCTTGGTTTGACAGACAGGTGTCTGCTGAGGAGCTCTGGAGCTTCTCTTGAAATGGAAAATGTAAACTCCCTCCCTCTAAATTAATATGACTTGGAAATTAAGGAGCTCCCTGGCAAAGATATGGGATTTAGAATAGCAGTTTTCACTGGGAAAATGAAATAAAAGTATAGTAATATCAAGACCAAAACACAGGCAAGTTCAGAATGCAGCCTGTAACCCTGTTGCTGAGGGTGTTGGTTACAGTCTGAATAATGGTACCTGTAGTTTTCTTGGAGGGACAGATGTGGTTTTGTTGAAGCAATGATTTTGGAGAAGGGTGTAGTTATTTTTTTAACATCTAGTGCTGATGGAGATAGGCCTGGTCTTATTCTAGAATTTAGTGGGAAAGGCTGCTCTGATGTTTCAAATTTCAGATTTTATTTAGGTAAGAAATACTTGGCTTTTCTCCTTGGCTGGGGCATCTCCCATAAGATATAACTCCTTGTGGGGAGGAGTTGTGAGGGATGGGTCATGGCAGAGATAAGGAGCCCTGCTCCACCTGGTTTCAGCAGATGCTGATAGAATGTATACTTCTGCTTGCATCTTGCATTGCAACTTAAGACATGATCTACTCCTTATTCTATTACCATCTGCATCCTACCTTAATTAACACCTTCTTTAAACTCTGCTATATATTTTTATCCACAGTGAAACTTTACACACAGTTCTCACTTAAGATTAGGTTTTTCTGTGGTACTCAATGGGTTTCTTTATTTTTCTGCATTACTTACTAAGTGTAACTGGGTTTTTTAGCAAAAACAATTGTACGGATTGGTATGCCTTTGCATGAGGTGGGCCTAATCTAAACAGTCTTAAAATACCTTTTATGTGTGCTACAGGAACTTTATCCCCATCCACTGTGTGCAAGGCTTCAGACTGGGCAGAACTTGCTTGAGTGATGGACTCTCAGGTGTTGACTGTTTAGGTGGCTTTTGTTAAGTTCATTTCTCAATTTTTGGATGTTTCCCTGCCAAGTGCCTTTAGGGTAGTTTTAAGTAGTCTGTTGTACAGTTCAACTTTCCTGGCAGCTGGTGTGTGATAAGGGATATGATCTATTTATTCAATATTCTGGTTGTTGGCTGAGGTGTTTCTAAGGCTGTTCTTGAAATGGGTCCTGTTGTCTGACGATTCTCTCAGGGGTGCTGTGTCTTTATAGGACTTGCTTATTTGTGCTTCAGACGGTGTTTTGAGTAGTAGTGTGAGGTACAGGGTGGGTTTCTAATGATCCAGTGGTGACTTCTACCATTGTGATCACGTAGCACTTGCCTTGGGGGGTTTGAGGCAGTGTGATGTAGTTAATTTGCTGGGCTTCTTTATACTTATATTTGGAATACTGCCCCCCATATTAGAGAGGCTTTATGGGCTTGGCTTGCTTGTCTTTAGCACATGTCTTACAGTTATGGATAACTTGAGAAATGCAATTTATAGTTAAATGTGCTTTTTTAGTTTTGTGCCTACTTATAGGTGGCATTTTTCCCTTGATGGCTTGAGGCAGTGTGGGCCTATTGAGCCAGGAACAATTCTCCCTTATGTTTCTAATTTCCATTTTTTTTTTGTAACATCTCTATTTTTGCGGCTCGATCCACTTGCTCCTTGTTTTAGTGTTCTTTGTTAGCCTGACTTTTGGGGACGTGGCCGTCTACATGATGGACATTTACAGAGAGTTTCTCTGAGTGGCAATTTTTTTCCACTCATCAGCAGCCTCAATTGGTTTTCCTTTATGTTGCTAGCTGGCCTTTTTCACCATTCTAGCTAACTGCATAGAGCATTGGTTACTATTTATGATTCAGTATAAAGGCAGAGCTTTGGCCAGTTCTCTCTTTCAGCAGTGTCCAGGGCCAGCTGAATGGCTTTGAGTTCAGCAAGTGCACTTGATTCACCTTCTCCTTCAGTAGCTTGTGTGACTCGTCGTGTGGGGCTCCCTGCGGCCACTTTCCACTTCTGGTTCATCTCAACCATGAGACAGAAACTGTCAGTGACAAGAGCACAGCGTGTTTCTTGTGCTGGTAGTTGGTTGTATGGTGGAGCTTTTTAGCCTGGGTTACTTGTTTCTGCTCCTTCTTGTTAGCGAGACTAAAGTTTTTATCTCGTGTTTGGTTTTTACTGTGTTTAAAATTTCAGGGTGATTTGTGTTTCTAATCCGGCCGTGCTGTGTGATGAGAGCAATCCATGGGCTCCATGTGGTGTGGGTGGCGTGGTGGGTAGAGGAGCCTTTTCTTTAAACATCCACCCCAGCACCGGGAGTCAGGGTGCCAGGAGGAGTTGTGCTTTTGTGGTAATTTCTTTTGAGGTGGCTTCAACTTTCTTATTAAAGGTGGCTAATTTTTTTTTTTTTTTTTTCGGTGAGTGTAGTTTGCTTCAGACTTCGTGTAACTTTGACTCTAGAATTCTAATTCTTGGCCTGGAGTCTCCCCAAGCACCTTCTGCTAAAGGCTCCAGGACAAGCCATTGTTCTTGGCTGCAGAGTAAAGCACATTCCTCACCTCTGGTCCCATCCTGACTGGGCCAAGGGCACTGCATGAGCAATTTTCTGCTTGGTCTTGGTGAAGGTTTGTTGCTGTTCAGGGCCACAGCTGGAATTGTTCTTCTTAGGGTGACAGGCAGAGAGGGCTCACAATGTGGCTGCACTCAGGAATGCATTCTCTACAAACCTATGGCCCCTAGGAAAGCTTGTGTTTCCTTCTTGCTGCTTGGTGGAGACACTGTGATGATCTCATTGATTATTTCAGTGGGAATCTGGCTCTGTCCATCTTGCCACTCTACTCCCAGGAACTGGATCTCTCAGGCAGGTCCCTTGACTTTGCTCTTCTCGATGGTGAAACCTCCTTCCAGCAGAATCTGGATGATCCTCTCTCCTTTCTCAAATACTTTTATTGCCGTGTTTCTCCACACAATGATGTTATTGATGTATTGCAGATGTTTTGGAGCTTTACCCTTTTCCAGTGCAGCCTGGATCAGCCCGTGGCAGATGGTGGGGCTGTGTTTCCACCCCTGGGGCAGTCGGTTCCAGGTGTGCTGCACGTCCCTCCAGGTGAAAGCAAACTGAGGCCTGCACTCTGCTGCCAAAGGAATGGAGAAAAAATGCATTGGCAATGTCAATGGTGCCACTTTGCTGCCTTGGGCTCCAGCTCCTCCTGGAGATCCAGCGTGTCTGGCACGGCAGCGCTCAGCACTGGAGAATCAACGACTGGGAGAGAGAGGGGGTCTGCTGACTGCTGATCAGAATCCAAATTCACTCTCAGCTACATGTGCTTATATATCATTTTTAGGAAAGCTTTTACCACATTGGTTGGGTTAAGCATCTCCCAGACAAGCTTACACATTTGCAACATTTCTATTTGATTCATTCTTCTTTCCTGTCACCAGTCTTGATCCAATCTTCATGGAGTCTTCAAAACTCTGTTTGCTCTTGCCAAGGCATCTTGGTTATCAAGCTGCTTATGCTAATTAAATCCAGAATACTCTGTCTTAGCTCCCACAGTGGAGTGACTTCATTCAAGGCACAATAGCCTACAGTCAATTTCTATTGTCTGTCAGACTTGCCCACAGGCAAACTGGGGCTGTTGAAGGGTGAGTGGGTTTTACTGAGCACCCTTTGACTTTCTAGCCAAAATTTTATGGGTGAGGTTAATGGCATCTTGATTCATCTGATACTGCTGGCTGTGTGCTGTTGAAGTGTGTCACGGTCCGCTCAACCCGAGCGGGAGTCGTGACTGGTTCTTTTATGGATCTCAGAGCGCAAAAGACACAGCAGGGGACAAAACCAGTTTACTTTTACAGAAATGCACTTTATTTAGTGCCAACCAAAATGCAATAGTGGGACAGAGAGAGAGAGAGAGAAAGGGGGGTCGGGATTATAGCTACCAAGACGGGCAGACGAATCCTCGTGGAGCAGCCAATAGATGTCTGTTGCCGTCTGGGGAGGTCTCGGGGGTCTCCTCTGAGAAAGTCACTTTTATAGTCCTTTCCCAAAATGAGTGGCTTCTGGCCAAAAGGTGGGAAGATTTATGGACTATTGTATGTGGAGCTCGTTACCCTGAGGAACAGGTGGAAACCAGACGCTTCAAGGCACACCAAACCATCTTTATTGTTATGGACACACACGGGGCAGCCCATACTGAGCAGTCAGTATACTGCCCACCATCTTCTTTCCAGCTGCCCTGTATTTGCACTCCTGCAAATGCTGCTGGTGCACTCAGGCTCTCCATTGCAGGCAGTCTGGAGCTCCTGCTCAAACCCATCACTCTGTGTCCCCTCTTGGATGGAATAAAAGCAAACAACACAGGATGTGCAGAGAACATGAACTTTATTCACTTTACTATTCTAAAAATCTACACTACGGGGGACTATGGGGTAAGAACCTTATGCCTAACTTACTTAAATATTTAGAACCAGAACACTAAGGGGAAGGTCAGCTTCTTGTAGAAAGGTGGTGGGGGTTGCTACAGATAAGGGTGGGGTGTCTCTAAGGCTTAAGATGGGGAATGTCGCCGTGCCCGGGCTGGCACGGGTCACACATTCCCTGCAGTGCTCTGCACGCGGTGCTGGAGCTGGAGGTCAGCGCTGGGGCAAGATTTAGGATCTCCTCCACCTGCTCCTCCTCCGGCTGGCCCCCTGTGCTGCTCTGCTGCTCTGGGCCCTCTGCTGGGAGCAGTGCGTCCAGGCACAGCTGCAGCATGGTGCGGTTGTTCCTCAGCAGCCGGATCAGCTCTGTGGGACAGCCTTGTCCTGGGCTGCAGCTGCGGGGCCTCTGGTGCTTCTGCTGCAAGGCAAAGCACAGGGATCCTGATGGAAGGGGCAGAGGGGCAGAGCAGGGCCCCTCTCTGGGCTGCCTTTGGCCTCTGAGCAAGAGAGCCAGGCCTGGCCAGGCTGCAGCAAGCAGAGCTCTGGCTGCCTCTGCCTGGGGCTGTCCCTGAGCTCAGCCCTGGCCTGATTCCCAGCCAGAGGCTCAGCTCCACTCTGCCTTGGGGCCTTGGCCAAAGGGCTGCCCAAAAGGTCCAAGCCCATCATTCCTGCCTGACCCCCCATCCCTCACCCTTCTCCAGCGTCTCCAGCGCCCTCTGTAGCGATGCCATGCCAGGACAGTGCCTGTGATCAGCAGCTGCACCAGCAGGCATGTCCAGAACAGCCACGATATGTCTACGCATGAGGTGGTCGGCTCAGGGTCCCTGTCCTGCAGCTCCAGCTCCTCGAGATACAGGCCCGTGCCCGGCCCAGGATGGCTGGATGGGTCGGGACGATGGCCCAGGAGCAGCAGCAGGTAAAAGTGCAGGATCCAGGGGACCGGGTCGGCCATGGTGCTCTGGGGAAGCTGCCACCACCACACACGCTCTGGACGTCTGTCCTCGCCGAGGTGTGCCCAGGCTGTGGGGCACAGCGGTGGCTGGGGACAGTTGCCAGGCACCATGCTGCCCCAGAGGCTGTGATGTCACAGAATCCAAGCACTGGCTTGGAAGAGTTCTGGGAGATCAACTCCAGCCTGTGATCCATGGTTACCACGGCAAGCAGATCTGAGCCTGGAGTGCTATGGCCAGGCTTACCTTGAACACCTACTGCAACGGTGACTGCACCAGTGCCCCCTGGGGCACACCATTCCCATATCTCATGCCCCTTTCTGGGCAGCAGTTCTTCCTAATGTCCAGTGTGCACCTCTCTTGGCACAGCTTCAAACCCTTTCTTGTCCTTGCCCATCTCTGAGACGGCTGGCACTGCCTTGGTGTTGTTGCAGTATGTTTCAGTAAAATAGAAATATAAAATTAGTAGTAGTTTTCCTAAGGACTGATCAAGTAGCTTAGGCCCTGAGTTGGCAAGAGTGAGGGGTATTCAGTTAAGTAAATTTATGTGTGTACCGAAGTAGAACTTGCTGAAACAGTAAAAATGTTACTCTCTTAAATAGTGCATTGTTTATCTACATGATGTATGTGACTTGTTGCGGGGGTGCAGAGCCGCTCGTGGAGGAATAGCAAGGGGATCAGCCAGACAATCAATGTGATTGATAAAGCATAATCCAACTTTATTGGGAGCATCAGACAGTTTTATAGCCCAACATAGCATAAATCAGCATTATTCATATTAGTACAATCTTATTGGTTTTACTATGTACGCCTTCTCTTATTATTGGTTATTGCAAGTGTGAGATAATCACGCCTACTGAATTTCTAGCCAAAAAGCATACGTGCTATTCAGCTGCTCCTACTTCCCTTATTCTTATTGCTATATAGTATCCATCCCAGGGTTTTACCTCGCTTGCTATGTGCTTCCCTGGAAGTTAAGGCCTTGAGTGAACAATGGGCATATGTATTACTTATCGACTAACTCTGCAAATTATGCTAGCTGCATTGCTTTTGCAAAAGTCTCTTAAAAGCAAACACTGCTGCTCAGCAAAATCTGCTTAAGAGCAAGGCCTAGCTACTACTTAGCAGGAGCTGCTCTCCTGCAACAAGGCCTCAGCCGAGCCATGTCCACAGTTGTGTCCATGGCTTTCTAACCAATTCTCAACAAATGAACACTAAACAATGGATTTCTCTGGCTTCAGACTCTATAACTATTGGAAAAAAACGAGTAAAACTCACATATCAGGGAATGATTGCATCTGCACATCCCGTCGACCTGTAGATGTTGCAATTTCTGTCACACTTCCTGGGAAGAATCAAGCAGTGCCTTGACTCTCTAATGCTAAAGACATCAAGTAAAAAGCAGGATCTGGAGGGGGAACATGTCAATCATCCAACAGCTGCTCTGGAAGAGCATCAGTTCCTGGAAGCCAGGAGACGAGCTTTAGAAATGCCATGAGGCGGCGTTTTAGAGACCGCATGGCAAATGCCGCATGGCCTCTAACTTTGTTCATTAATAAAATCACTTTTACAGGACTCCTCTGTCTCCTTTGGGCACACAAACCTCTGGCCATGTGAATTTTCCCGCACAGTGCCAGGGCCTCTCTCAAACATCCCTTGCCCGGCTTGACCTCCCGCCGGGGCTGCAGGAGGCTCCCGGCTCCACCCCGCACTCACCCCCAGCTCCCACCACCCTCAGCTCCCGCTCACCCAAAGCTCCCGGTGGTTCAGGGCAGCAGCGGCTCCTTGGCCCGATGCCCAGGCCAGGCCCAGAGCGGGAGCCGCTCCTCAGACGAGGGTTCTGAGAAATGGCGGAGCGCGGGAAAGGAACGGGAGTCCATGAGGTGCACAGAGCCCGCCCCTCGCTGCGATTGGCTGATTCTGCCGTCACTCCTCCTCCTCGCGTGCTGATTGAGCAAAACCGGGACAAGCCCGACCCCGATCGGGACCGCCGTCAGGACGCTCCTGCCGCAGCAAAGGCGCCATTTCTAGAGCGCCTGTGGGGCCCGGGAGTGGTTACAGCGGCTGGAGCCCGTGAGGCGGCGGCGGAGCTCGGAGGCGGCCCCAGTGCCCTGGGAGCCGTGTTCGGTTCCTCGGTGGCTCGGAGCTCGCTGCGGGCGGAGGGTGCGGCCGGGGGCTCCAGTAGGTTCATTGTGCCGTGCCCGGCCAGCGTTCCCCCCGGGCTGAGGGCGCTGCGGGAGCGGCTGCCCGTGGTCTCCTTCCCGCCACGGCCTCGGGGGTAGCACAGAGGTGGCGGTACCGTCCCCGGGATGCTGCGCTGGGGCCTCCTCCGAGTTTCGCCGCCGCCTCACCGGGCTCCGGCCGCTGCCGCTGTCTCGGGCCCTCACAGACGCTACAGCAATGGCGCCTTTGCTGCACCAGGGGTGCCCTGGGGACAGCACCAGCCCCTGGCTTGTCCCAATCAATTGGGTCTGCCCAATCAGTGCAGACAACTCAGAGTGACAGCACAATCAGCCAATCGCAGCGAGGGGCGGGCTCTGTGCACCTCATGGACTCGAGCTCGACCGCGAACAGCCCTGGAAATGGGGGAAAAAAACGGGAATTGGGAAAAATTGTAAAAAATGGTAAAAATAACTGAATGGGGAAGAGACCTGGAATGGGGGAAAAAAAACCGGGAATTGGGAAAAAATGTAAAAAATAACCGAGCGGAGAAGAGACTTGAAAAATGACAAAATCGGGAAAATTGCAAAAAATGGTAAAAATGAAATATGGCAAAAATGGGAAAACTGTAAAAAATGATAAAAATTGGAAAATTGGAAAAATGGTAAAAGATTATAAAAATGTGAATATTGCAAAAAATGATAAAAATGGGAAAATTTTTTAAAATGGTAAAAATGGGGAATTGGGGGAAAAATATAAAAAATTGTAAAGGGGGAATTGGGGAAAAAATGATAAAAATGAGAAAATTGTAAAAAATTATAAAAATGGGAAAATTGTAAAAATGATAAAAATTCTGAAATTGCAAAAAAATGATAAAAATGGGGAAATTGTAAAGAATTTATGAAAATGAGAAAATTTAAAAAATTATAAAAATGGGAAAATTGAAAAAATTTTAAAAATGAGAACATTGTAAAATACTGTAAACTAGGAATTGGGGAAAATGATAAATATTATTAAATATTATAAATATTATACATTGGGGAAGCGATAAAAAATGATAAACTGGGAATTGGAGAAAATTTATAAAAAAAATTATAAATTGGGAAAATTATAAAAAATTATAAACCAGGAATTGAGGGAAAAAATATTTAAAAAAATGTATTTTGGGTGACTTCAGGTGATTTTGGCTGGTTTTGGGCTGGTTTTGGCAGTTTTTTGGGTGGTTTTGGGCTGATTTTGGGGTATTTGGGGTGTTTTTGGCTGGTTTGGGGTGTTTTTGGTCATTTTTGGGGTGATTTTGGCCGTTTTGGGGTGATTTGGGGTGTTTTTGTCACCTTTTGGCAGCCCCGGGCTGAGGCTCAGCAGGGTCAGCAGATTCTCGATGTCGCTGCCGATGCTGCGAGCAACGCCTGGGTACTGGGGGGACCCAAAATCACCCCAAAATCACCCCAAAATCACACCCCAGACCCCAAAATCATACCCCAGACCCCAAAATTACCCCAGAGAACCCAAAATTACCCCAAAATCACACCCCAAACCCCAAAATTACCCCACAGACCCCAAAATTACACCATAGATCCCAGAATTATCCCAGAGACCCCAAAATTACCCCACAGACCCCAAAATTCTGCAACAATTCCAAAATCCCAGTCTGAATTCCCCAAATTCCAATCCAATCCTCAAAAAATCCCAGCAAAAATTCCTAAAAATTCCAGCACAAATTCCCCAAATTACCACACAGACCCCAAAATTCTGCAACAATTCCCAAAATTCCAACTCAAATCGCAAACTCCCAGCTTGAATTCCCAAAATTCTGCCCCAATTCCAAAAAATCCCAGAACAAATTCCCAAAATTCTGCCCCAGTCCCCAAACTCTCATGCCAAATCCCAAAATTTCCACCCAAATCCCCACAAAATCCCCCAATTCCTGTTTTCCCCAAAATTCCTATTCCATTTTTTCCCAAATTCGCCCCAAATCCCCATTTTCCCCAAAAAGTTCCATTTCCCCCCCAAATTCCCTCCAAATTCCCAATTTCCTGGGTTTTTTTTTTCCAAAATTCCCATTTTCACCCCATTTTCCCCCCAAAAATTCCCATTTTCTCCCCGTTTTTTTCCCCCCAATTCCCCCAATTTACCAAATTCTCTCAATTTCCCAAATTCTGGGTTTTTTTTCCCCAAAATTCTTATTTCCCCCCCCCCCATTTTATCCCCCATTTCCCCCCCCCAAATTCCCCCAATTTCCCAAATTCCTGGGTGTTTTTTTTTCCAAAATTCCCATTTTTCCCCCAAATTTCCATTTCTCCCTCTCAAAATCTCCATTTCCCCCCAAAAATCTCCATTTTTCCCCCAAATTCCCCCCATTTACTGGGTTTTTTTCCCCAAAAATTCCCATTTCCCCCCCCCCCGTTTTCCCTTCCAAATTATCATTTTCCCTCCAAAATTCCCATTTCTCTCCTCCCAAATCTCCATTTTCCCCCCAAAATTCCCATTTTTCCCCCATTTCCCCCCCAAATTCCACCAATTTCCCATTTTCCTGGGGTTTTTTTTCCAAAATTCCATTTTCAGCCCATTCCCCCCGCCAAATTCCCATTTTCCCCCCAAATTCCCCCAATTTGCCAAATTCCTGGGGCTTTTTTTCCAAAATTCCCATTTTTCCCCTCAAAATTCCCATTGTCCCCCCCAAATCTCTATTTTCCCCTCCCAAAATCCCAATTTTTACCCTCGAAATTCCCATTTTCCCCCAAAGTCCCCCAATTTCACAAATTCCTGGGTTTTTTCCCCAAAATTTCCATTTTTTCCCCCCAAATTCCCATTATCCCCAAAAATTGCCTCAAATTCCCCCAATTTCCCAAATTCCTGGGGTTTTTTTCCAAAATTCCCATTTTTTTCCCTTTAAATTCTCATTTTTCCCCCAAAATTCCCATTCTCCCCCCCCAAATTCCCCCAATTTTCTGGTTTTTTCCAAAATTCCCATTTTCCCCCCCATTTTCTCCGTGAAGTTCCCCCAATTTCCCAAATTTCTGGGGCTTTTTTTTCCCAAAAATTCCCATTTTTCCCCCCAAAATTCCCATATTTCCCCCAGAAGTCCCATTTCCCCCTCCCCCAATTCTCCATTTCCCTCCCCAAATCCCCCCATCCCCGTCACTATTATCCCTATTCTCATTTTTGTTCTCGCTTTTACTTTTTTTTCTATTTTATTTTTATTTCTATTTCTTCCGTTCCCACCTGCACCTTTAGCGCCCCCTGGCGGCCGTCGCAGAGCCGCGCGCGCTGAACCTGCCCCGGGGAAATCCTGGAATTCCAGGAGCTGCTCCCGCCAGCCCGGGCCCAGATCCTCCTCCAGCACAGCCTGGGGATCCCAAAAATATCCAAAACTACCGAAATTCAAAAAAACACCCGGTGAAAATCCAATAAATTATCATAAAATCACATTAAAATCCGTAAAATCCTATAAAAATCCCATAGAATCCGGGAATTTCTGGAGCTGGTCCCAAATCCTGACCCAATTCCTGCTCCAGCACAGTCAGGGGATCCAAAAATTCCCAAAATTATCAAAATATCCCAGAATTCCAAAAAAAGCCAGGTGAAAATCCCAAAGAGTAACATAAAGTCACATTAAAAGCTATAAAATACTATAAAATATCAAAAAATCACATTAAAAACTATGAAAATCCCTTAGAATCCTGGAATTCCTGGAGCTGGTCCCAAATCCCTGGCCCAGCTTCTGCTCCAGCACAGCCTGGGGATCCCAAAAATTCCCCAAATTATGGAAATTAAAAAAAAAACCCGGTGGAAATCCAATAAATTATCATAAAATCACATTACATCCTATAGAATCCTATAAAAGCCCCATAGAATCCTGGAATTCCAGGAGCTGGTCCCAAATCCTGACACAGGATAAAAACCCCAATCCCCTACTCGGGTCTGCCAGCCCGGCATGGGCTCTGCACTCTGCCGGAGCCAAACCCCAACAAACCCCAATAAACCCCAATAAACCCTATAAAACCCAATAAAATCCTATAAAAACCCTGTAAACCCCAATCCCCTGCCCGGGTCTGCCAGCCCGGCATGGGCTCTGCGCTCTGCCGGAGCCGCACCAGGATCGGCTGCAGCTGTGGGGTCAGAACCGACGAGTCTGTGCGGGACTGTGGGGTTATGGGATTGTGCGATTGTGGGATTGTGGGACTGTGGGGTTATGGGATTATGGGATTGTGGGATTGTGGGTTTATGGGATTGTGGGATTGTGGGGTTATGGGATTATGGGATTGTGGAGTTATGGGGTTATAGGATTGTGGTATTGTGGGGTTATGGAATTGTGGGGTTATGGGATTGTGGGGTTATGGGATTGTGGGGTTATGGGGTTATGGGATTGTGGGGTTATGGGATTGTGGAATTGTGGGGTTATGGGGTTATGGGATTGTGGGGTTATGGGGTTATGGGATTGTGGGGTTATGGGATTGTGGAATTGTGAGGTTATGGGGTTATGGGATTGTGGGGTTATGGGGTTATGGGATTATGGGATTGTGGGGTTATGGGATTGTGGGGTTATAGAGTTTTTGGGATTGGGTGGTTTATGGGGTTATGGGATGTTCTTGGTGTATTTTGGGATATTTTGGGGGTGATTGTGTGGTGATTTTGGGGTGTTTCTGGGATATTTTTTGGGTGGTTTTGGGGTGATTGTGGGATTGTTTTGGGATAATTTTAGGGTGGTTTTGGTATAAATTTGGGATGTTTTGGGGTGTTTGTAGGGTGATTTTGAGAAATTTATTGGGGTGTTTATGGGATATTTTTGGGGTGATATTGGGTTGTTTATGGGATATTTTGGGGTGATTTTGGGATGCTTTTTGGATTTTTTGGAGTGTTTTTGGGGTGATTTTGGGGTGATTTTGGGATGGTTTTTGGGTTATTTTGGGGTGTTTTGGGGGTGATTTGGGTGTTTTTGGGGTCCCACCTGCCATGCTCAGCAGCTGTCCCAGTTTGGGATATTTCTGTGATATTTTTGGGATGTTTCTGTGATACTTTTGTGATGTTTATGAGATATTTCTGGGATATTTTGGGGTGGTTTTGGGTTATTTTGGGATGTTTTGGGGGTGTTTTGGGGTGTTTTGGGTCCCTCCTGCCATGCTCAGCAGCTGTCCCAGTTTGGGATATCTTTGGGGTGTTTTTGTGATATTTTTGTGACGTTTATGGGATATTTCTGTGATATTTTTGGGATGGTTTTTGGGTTATTTTGGGATATTTTTGGGTTTATTTTGGGGTGATTTTGGGGTGTTTTGGGGTCCCTCCTGCCATGCTCAGCAGCTCTCCCAGTTTCAGCGCCGCCCCCCTGGCCCGGCTCAGCGCGGCACCAAACGCTCTGCAGCGGCTGCTGACAGCAGGGGGGAGCCTGGGGGACAAACTGGGGAGGGGGAGACAAAACTGGGGAGGGGGATCCTGAAAATGGGGAGAGGGAGACAGATTGAGGAGGGGGAGACACAAATTGGGGAGGGGGAGACAGATTGGGGAGGGGAAACACAAATTGGGGAGGGGGAGACAGATTGGGGAGGGGGAGACAAAACTGGGGGGGAGAGACCCGAAATTGGGGAGGGGGAGACACAAATTGGGGGGGGGAGAGACCCCAAAATTGGGGAGGGGGGGAGACCCTAAATTGGGGAGACAGACCCCAAATTTGGGGGGAAAACTGGGGAGGGGAGAGACCCCAAATTGGGGAGGGGAGGACCCAAAATTGGTGGGGGGGTGGGGATTTGGAGGGGATATAGGGGTCCCCAGTTGGGTCTGGGGTCTCAGGGGGATTTTGGGGGTCCCCAATTGAGTCTGAGGTCTCAGGGGGATTTTGGGTCTGGGGTTTCACACTCACCATGGCGCTGCTCCTGCCCCCACAGCCGCATCTGGGTGGCTCCGGCCAAAGCCCCCAGACCCAATTCCAGAGACCCCAGACCCGATTCCAGAGACCCCAGACCCAATTCCAGAGACCCCAGACCAAATTCCAAACAGAGCCCCCAGACCCCATTCCAACTGGGCAGGTGGGGGACACCAATGGGGGACCCCAAAATCCCAGTGCCCCCATTTCCATTCCCAGTCCCCCCCAGTCCCTCCCAGTCTCCCCCAGTCCCCCCCAGTTCCCCCAGTCCCTCCCAATTCCCTCATTTCCCATTCCCAGTCCCTCCCAGTCCATCCCAGTCTCCCCAGTTCCCATTCCCAGTTCCCCCAGTCCCTCCCATGGCCGCTGCCCGGCCCATCCGGCTCATGGGCACCGGCGCTGCCGGCCCCGCCCCCCCGGCCTGGGGAGACCCCAAAATAAACACGGGGAACCCAAAACAGAGAGAACCCCAAAAATACAGAGAACCCCCAAATACAGAGACACCCCAAAAACAGAGACCCCGAAATAAACACAGGGACCCCCAAAATAGCACAGGGACCCCAAAACCAAAGAAAACCCCAAAAAGAAAGAGAACCCCAAAAACAGAGACCCCAAAAACACAGACCCCAAAAATAGAGACCCCAAAATAAACACCGGAACCCCAAAAATCAGCACGTGGACCCCAAAAACAGAGACCCCAAAATCAGACACTGAGACACCCAAAAACACAGAGAACCCCCAAATACAGAGAGACCCCAAAAATAGAGAGAACCCCAAAAACAGAGACCACAAAAATCAGCACAGGGACCCTAAAAATCAGCACGGGGACCCCAAAATAAACACAGGGACCCCAAAAACAGAGAGAACCCCAAAAATCAGCGGGGGGACCCCAAAAACAGAAACCCCAAAATCAGCACAGGGACCCCAAAAATCAGCACAGGGACCCTCAAAACAGCACCGGGGACCCCAAAAGCAGCACAGGGAACCCCAAAATACAGAGAACCCCAAAACCAGAGAGAACCCCAAAAAATACAGGGAACGCCAAAAGCAGCACAGGGACCCCAAAATAAACTCTGGGAATCCCAAAAATACAGAGAACCCCCCCCAAAATAGCGAGAACCCCCCGAAAAATACGGGAAACCCTAAAAAGACCCAAAATAATGAACCCCCCCAAAACGAATCCCAAAAATAGAGGGAACCCCCCCAAAAATACGAGAACCCAAAAATAACAGGACCGACCCCCCCCTCCCAAATATCAGGCCCCCCCCCCCCCCCCAATACTGGGAACCCCCAAAAAGAGCCGAGACCCCTCCCAAAAATTACCAGGACCCTCCAAATATCAGGACTTCCCCCCCAAATATTGGGACCCCCCAAACTCCAGGACGCCCCAAAAAGAGCCGGGACCCCCAAATATGCCCCCCCCCCATCCGGAATATCGGGACCCCCACGAAAAAAACCACCGGGACCCCCCAAATATTGGGAGTCCCCCAAATACCGGAACCCCCTCAAATATCGGGAACCCCCCCCCAAAAAATAGAGACCCCCCCCCAAACACCGGGACCCCCCAAAAAGAGCCGGGACCCCCCCCCCCCAGTCACTGACCTGGTCCCAGTCGGTTTTTTGGGGGGTTCCCGAGCGGTTTTTTGGAGGGGGTCCAGGCCAAGCCCCGTCCGAGCCCCCCCCGGGTGGAACCCCTGCAGGGATCGCCGGGAGAGCGCGCGGAGAAGCATCGGGAATTTGGGGAGGGGGCTGGGATTGGCGCCTCTGCTGGGCCGGGAGTGGGGGGTGCGGGTGCTTTGTGCCTTTTTAGCCTTGTTCTGCCTTCGTTTTCCGCTGTTTTATCCCCCACTGTGTACAGTTTTAGGGTTTGTTTTTGCTGCCTTTTCCCCTGCTCTTTCCCCCGCGTGTTTGGGGTGCAGCAGCCCCGGGAGGGCTGTGCCGGGCTCGGTTCGGGCTCGGTGCCGGGGTGGGTCCGCACGGCTTCCACCGCCACCTGCTCGTTCCCAATGCGGGGATCTAACCCCTGCAGATACAGATGCCCTACTGCAAAAGTTTCTCTTTCCCTTCCCCGCGGGATGGCATTCCCCCCTCTCCCCCGTTCTCGGGGCGCTCCCGGTTTCCCCGCGGGGTCCCGGAGCTGCCGCCGCGTCTGCAGCCCGAGTGCTGAGCCAAAACAAAACAGAACAGAACAAAAACAAACAAAACCAAACAAAATGAAACGAAACGAAACGAAACAAAACAAAAAGAAACAAAACGAAACAGAACAAAAAAAGGGAAAGGGTGATTGTAATGAATGTAGCAGGGCCAAGGCCTTTATTAAACAGCTCTTTATTAATGGGGGGTCACAGGGAGTAGGCCCTACGCCTGCTGCTGCTGCTGCTGCCAGGCAACGCCGGGAGGAGGTCCTGCCAATCCCGACAAACGTAGGGATGGGAGCCTCAGCCTCACGGACACGTCCGAGATCTCAATAGTGGCTCATTGGTCCGGGGGTGTCATTCTTCTTAACTGCCCTTAAGGTTGTGGTGATTAAACAGTTACAAAGGACATATTGCAGGTGACTTGGCTTGTTAGTTGAGATGATCTGTGAACTTGGGTTCGGTGTTGGTTGACTATTTTTGTGAATCTTTTCTTCAACAACAACTTCCAGTAATGGTGGTACTGGGAAACTTCTGGACATTTACATATAGGGTGTGGCTAACTTGATAGGCAGGCAGCAGCAGGCCGGAAATGAGGTAAGGGAAATGGCGGAAATGGTAAGGCCGGAAATGAGGTAAGGGGAAGGGCGGAAGGAGGAAGTAACTGGGATAGGGGAAATACAATAAACCAGGGTTTGAATTACATAGGGACTACACATTTAACTGGGGAAAAGAACATAACAACTTGATCAAAGAACCAACAAACGAATGAGTGGATAGAACGATAAGGTAAGCAACAATCTTTTTAACTCTTCTAGCAATGTTGTTTTATGGTTTTCAGCTAAGACTTTTTACCACAATCCCCCCTCTTTCTCTTTGATCGGGTCTTTGACCCGCATCAAATCAAAATTTTCGGTTTCTTGGGGGTATAATTTTTGTAGTTCTAGAAATTGGTTTAAGATTTCTTTAGCTGAATCATGTTCTGGGTTTTGGGTTCCGATCATCAAAATTTTAGCTCTCGTTTGATCAGTCATATTCCTTATACTGGTTTGTATAGTGGTATTTATAAGCCTAATTAGGCATGGGAGTAGGCATGGTAAAAATAAAAAGCTTATGACTGCACTTGCAACTAAAAATACTACTTTTTTCCACCATTTATTTTTTAGGGACCAGAAGTCATCCCACCAGCTAGTGTCCATTAGAGGGGTCCATTGTTGGTTTCCTACATATGCTATTTTTCAGATTTCTTTAGATATGTTTCGTATTACTTCGCTTTTATCATCAATTTCCAGGCAGCATTCGGATGTATTAAATTTTCCACAAATACCTCCTTCATCAGCCAATAAATAATCTACTGCAAGCCGAATTTGATAGACCACTGCTCGGGTCTGAGTTAACTGTTCGGTAATGTGGTCTAATGCGAGGGCTGTTCGATTAGATATTATTTCTAATACTGCTTGGAGTCTGATGATTCGGTTCAGCATATAAATGGGAGTACGGTATCCCCACGACCCATCCTGTGCCCACGTAGCTGGCCCATATACTTCCATGATGTGTTCAGGTGTCCACACTTGTCCCTTCCATTTTTGAGTACTTCCTAAATTAATCATACTCCTTTTCTTTCGGTTAGCCCTTTTCAAATCATCGTACAAGGGAATTCCTAATTTAGACCCCGAATTTTTGGGAAGTAGGAAGAATGAAGGTTTTATAATCCCAATTGTACAGCTCCCGGCCCAATCTCCTGGAAGATTGGTATATGCAGTGTCTCCGCATATCCAGAATAGATACTCGGGTGCTGTCCAAAAGGTTTGGTTGGTTTCGGTGGGACATGACCAATACTTGGATAATTCCTCTAATCCCCAAAAGTGATTTATTTTCTTTCCAGCACATTCATGTAAATCATATCCTTCGTGATAAACACATCCTTTTTCCTTTTGGTGTATTGTCCAATATTTGTTTGGCTCCTTAGGTATCTACCTTATAATTGACTTTTTTATAGTTAGGTACCTTTTGCAGGGCATAGTTCCTACAAATGTTCTATATGGGTTTCCAACTCTTTTAATACATTCTTCTCCAATAGGTTTATATTTTAAATTCCATTGTTCTTTCTTTCGTTTTTGCTTAGGTAATTGAGATGTTTGGTTAGTTTGCTTCCATTTTAGAATTTCCAATGGGCTTAAACTGATCCCTTCCCATGGCCAAATCTCAGACATTTGTGTATTACCGCATACTCAGCAATTGGTTATATTTTAATTCTTTACTAATTCTTTCAACTAAATCTATGAATAAATTTTTCCCTAAAGGTATTTCCAATTCGTTTTCCTTTTTGGTATTTATTACTAATTGTTTTTCTTTGATCAAATCTATTAATTCTCCTTGATTATTCTCATGTTCAAAGCAAAACCAGGCTTCCCCTATAGGACATTCTCCGAGCAACCGCTGCCGAAAAGTGGCAGTATTCTTAGCAATCCAATACGTTTTTCCACTTTCTTGACAAGTGGAGATCTGGGAATGATTGAAACAGCTGGGATTCACGTTGGTGTGAATTCTTATTAGGGACTCTTGGGTCTCCCCATCATATATCAGATGGTAACACTTGCTTCATTTAACCTCTTCACTGCTTATCAGGTTATTTGTTAGCAAGGCCAGCAACGCTCCTCTCAAGAGTCTGGTATGAACTGCTTTCAGTCTCACCCGGGCTTGCCTCTTGGAGGTGGGGGTCCCCTTAGGTAAGATTTTACTTTCCCAGAGTTCTCTCATCCCCTTTTTATACTAATTTAGGTGTTTTTAGAAAGTGTTCTGTAGGGGAATTGGTCTTTATGGTTTGGCAAACTTCTAATTTGAGGATTTCGACAGAGGATTGAATGATACTTACAATCGGAGAAGGATGTATGATACAACAATTTTGTAACAACAAGAACTTTAGTGAACTACTGGGAACTTGAAAGACTACTGCAGGTGTGCAACAACAACGTTATAACAACAACTAGAGTTAACATAAACTGCGTACAGTAACACTTTGCTTTCAAATTGGAACTGTCTAAGTCTTTTCAGCTGTCTTTTTCTTTTCGCTTAAACTTAAGTTGGAGGTCTGTAGTTCCTTTTGTAATGGTCCATTCAGGTGCCTTTGGCTGAAATACTGTGGAGTCCGATTCACCAGGGGGAGGTGGAATTGGTCCTTTAATTTGTGATATGTGAGTCCAACCTTTTTCTTTTGTTCTTACAGCAGTGTGTGTAGTTAGGAGGACTAGGAAGGGGCCTTCATACCTAGGAGATAGAGATGTGTGACTTAAGGATTTAACAAGAACCCAGTCCCCAGGGTTGATCTGATGAGCATTTGAATCTAAGGGAGAGGTTTGGGGCAGGTATCCTTTTTTCTTTAGTTGCTCTATTGTTCTTCCAATGATTCTTAAATACTCTTGGGTGGCAGCTTCTCCTTCTAGATAGTTTGCAGAGCTAAAAGGGGTAATTAAAAAGGGAAGCCCAAACATCATTTCATAGGGTGAAACTCCTATGTCTGCACGCGGTCTGGTCCTAATGCGTAATAGGGCAAGAGGTAGGCATTTGAGCCAATTCATTTGGGTCTCTTCAATTAATTTTGTTAATACATTTTTCAAGGTTTTGTTCATTCTTTCTACTCGGCCGGAACTTTGGGGATGCCATGGAGTATGCAACCTCCATTTCATTCCCAGTGCTTCAATGACTCGATGTAATATATGTGACGTAAAATGTGGGCCTCTATCAGAATCGATGTGATTAATTAATCCGTATCTAGGAATAATTTGTTCAAGGATTATTTTTATGACCACTTCTGAGGTTTCTTTAATAGTGGGGAAGGCCTCCACCCAATGGGTAAGATGGTCCACAATAACTAATAAATGTTTATATTTTTGAACTGGGGGCATTTCGGTGAAGTCAATTTGAACACTTTGAAATGGTCTTAATGCTAATTCCCTTCCCCCATATTCAATTTTTCGCATAACTTTTTGATTAGCTTTTTGGCAGATTAAACACCCTTTAGTTATTGATTTAGCCAGATTATATATCCCAATACAAAAATTTTCTCTGAGGAAGTGGTCACATAATCCTTGAACACCCCAGTGGGTCAGTTCATGGATTTCTGCTAATACCTTTCTGGCTAGACTTTTGTTTAAAAATTTGCGCCCATCTTTCATTACCCACTCTCCTTGATTTCCTTGATGTATTTCTAACTTTTTTATTATCTTTAATTCTTCTTCACTAAAAATGGGCTTTGTAATTTCTGATTTCTCTGGTATCTCATTTAATTTAAAGACTTCTATAGGCCCTTCGGAACTTAATGAGACTTCTTTGGCTATTTTGTCAGCATACCGATTTCCTCTTTCTTCTAAGGTATTTCCCTTTTGGTGCCCTCTTATGTGCACAACTGCAATTTCTGTTGGTTTGAGCAAGGATTCTAATACGGATTTTATTAAGGTTTTATGTACCAAATCTTTCCCCTTTGAGTTTAAATACCCGCGTTCTGCCCAGATTTTTCCAAATGTGTGGACTATTCCAAATGCATATTTTGAATCAGTGTAAATGGTTCCTGGTTTTCCTTCTAATGAGTCTAGACCTCTTTTTAACGCATAGATCTCACAACATTGTGCAGACCAATTGGATGGTAGCTTCCCCTTTTCTATCACTTCTAGCTCTTTTCCTTCTGCTCTTTTTACTACTGCATACCCAGATACCCTTTTTCCATCTACTACTCTAGATGAACCATCGGTAAACAATACTTCTCCATATGGCAACGGTATACTTTGTAGATCTTCCCTTACTTTGGTTTGGAAATTTATAAGCTCCAGGCAATTGTGCTCTAGCTCTGGCAAGGGTTCCCCTGAGAGAAATTGAGCTGGATTAATACTTTTAGAGGTGGCCAATTCTAAATTACTTGCATTCATTAATATAATTTCATATTTTAGTATTCTGGCTTCTGTTAGCCATTGCTGGGCCCCTTGGCTGAGGATAGTCTTAATATCATGTGGAGTATATACTTTAAGTTTTCCCTGAAATGTCAGTTTTTGTGCGTCCTCTATCAAAATTACTGCAGCCGCAATTGCTTGGAGACATAGTGGCCATCCTTTTGCTACTGGATCTAATAATTTAGAGAGGTAAGCTATTGGCTTTCGACAACCCCCCCATTCCTGAGTTAGTACACCGTAAGCTACTCCCCTTCAGTGTTCGTGAATAGTTCAAACTCCTTTGTGAGATCTGGTAAACTTAGGACTGGGGCCGAAGATAATTTCTTTTTTAATTCTTCTAATTGTTTTTCGTCTTGTGCAGTCCAATTTATGGGTTCAGGGTTTACTAATTTTTCATAAAGAAATTTTATACTTTGAGTATATTTGTCTAACCATAATTTACAGTATCCAAACAAGCCTAAAAGATTTCGAATGTCATGTTTAGTTTTTGGGGTCGAAATGGCTAGTATGCCCGAAATTCTTTCGGGGCTTAACTTTTTGTATCCATTTCCAATTATATGACCAAGGTATGTCACTTCTGGTTCAACGAACTGCAATTTGTTCCGGGATACTTTTAGACCCTTTTCTCCCAGAAAGTTAAGGAGTTTTATACTAGTTGTTCTAACTAGCTGTTGTTCTTTTCCAGATATTAACAAATCATCTACATATTGGAGGATTCGTGTCTCATTTTCAGGGGTGAACTGGTCTAATAGTTCTTCTAGAGCCTGTCCGAAAAGATTGGGGGACTCAGTAAATCCTTGAGGTAGACGGGTCCACCTTAATTGTTGTTTTCTCTTCCCTCCTGGGTACTCCCACTCGAATGCAAACCAGTCACGGCATTCTTCTGCTAGCGGACACGCCCAAAAGGCATCTTTCAAATCTATGGTGGTGAACCATGCATGTTCCCTGGGAATTTTACTCAACAGAGTGTAAGGGTTAGACACCACAGGATGTCTAGCGATGAGTTTTTTATTAATTTCTCTCAAATCCTGGACTAATCTATATTTTCCCTCTGCCTTTTTGACTGCTAAAATTGGGGTGTTATGGGGGGACATGCATGGTTCTAACACACCTTCCGCCAGAAGGTGGTCTATAATTGGGGCTAGTCCTTCTCTACTCTTTTCTGATATTGGGTACTGTTTTACCTTGACTGGGGTAGTTCCTTCTTGCATTTGCACTTTTATTGGCGTGATGTCTAAAAAGCCAGTTTTCCCTTCTTCTGCCCATACTTGGGGATTGATTTCACTTATATCTCTTTCGGTCAATTTCATAATACGCACAACCATCCTCCCATTTTCTGGAATAACTGCTATTCCTAACTTAACTTGTAAATCTCTCCCTAACAAATTCTTTTCTAAATGTGGTAAATAAATCATCTCTGCCACACACTGTTTAAAGTTTCCTTTTAAGTCTACTCCTTCAATTATTGGTGCTTTGAAGGGTGTCCCTTCAGCTCCTATTACTTCGCACGTTCGATTACTAATATGGACTCCTACTGGAAGATCTTTCAAACTGGACCGATCAGCTCCCGTGTCAACTAAGAACTCAAAACTTAAATTCTGGGGACCAACATTGAGGTTTATCAAGGGCTCATCTAGATGTTTCATTGGGTCCCCTAAAGGGAAGAGCCCCTGACACCCCTAATCTTCCCCTCTCAGAATCTTTTCTAAATTTTCCTGTTCTTTTTCAATTGCTTCATCGATGGCAATCTTTTTACAGTACCTTTTGAGATGACCCACTTCACCACAGTAATAACATCTGCCCTGAAATTTTCCGACCTTCTGCCAAGGGTTGGCATTAGAACCTCCTGCGCCTGGCGCAATCTTAGGTTCTCCTTCTCTAGATCCACATGGCTTCTCTAGCTTATTTCCAGTTGCATTTATACATTCTCTAGTTATCGCTACCATCACTCGGGCGTTCGATTTCGCTTTCTCCTCTTCCCTTCTCAGATACACCCTTAGAGCCTCTTTAAGTAGTTCATTTATCCCTTTTTCCTGCCAGTCTTCCATCTTTTCTAATTTCCTTCGGATGTCAGGCCAAGATTTGGTGACAAAATGTACTCTTAATACTGCTTGGCCATCCGGACTATCAGGATCTATACTAGAGTACAGCTGAAAGTTCTTCCTTAACCGATTTAACCACGCGGATGGGGTTTCATCTTTTTCTTGTACTGCTCCAAAGGCCAATTTGGTGTTACTTTGGCGAGGAACAGACTCTCTTATTCCCCTCACTATTAAAGCTCGATAGTCAATCATATTCCGCCTCCCCTCTTCTTGGTTTGGGTTCCATCCCGGGTCTGTGAGAGGTAGTTTATAGTCACCCGGTGGTCCTTGCCGGTTTTCCCTCTCCCATATGCGTAGGCCGGCTTCTCTAATCATCCTAACTTCCTCTGGGTTGAATAGTATATTTATAACTGAATTCATTTCTCTCCAAGTATAAATGCTAGGTCCTAAGAACTGATCTACCTGTTCGGCAATGCCTACGGGATCTTCCACTAAATTCCCAATTTCTTTTTTAAATCCTCTCACTTCTGAGGCCGTCAACGGTGCGTCTACAAACCCAAGTCTGCCCTCTATTCCTCCCATAGGGACTTCCCTGAGTGGAAACATCCTTTCTGCTTTTGCTGCCCTTGACCTCGTATTATAATATGGTCCCTCTGCTTGTGCCGGTACAGGGTTCTGTTGATTACTGGAGGAAGAGCTACTGTTGGATGGAGATAGACTCAGTTCCCAATTGGAAGGAGGTGAAGGGACACCTATTGGTGGAGGGGCCTGAACCAAGGCAGGAGGAATTGGGGTTTGTGGAGATACTAGGGGTGAAGGCAGGTTGGGAAGTGGGCACATAGGTAAAAAAAGCTGATTTGGAATAGGGGTACTAAGGGAAGGTGGTGACAGGGGAGTTATGCTAGATGCTTGAGGAGGAGGAGGAGGAGAATTGACAAGTGGAACAGAAGAAGGAAAGTAAGTGGGGGTGTTGGTGGGTGGAGAGGAGGTAGGAGGAGAATTGACAGATGGAGCAGAAGGAAGGTTATTGGAAGCATTGGTGGGTAGAGAAACAGCAGGGGGTTCGAAGGAAGTAATGGACGGAAGAGGAGGAAGAGGAGGTTGAAGGGGAGTGACGGTCGGAGGAGGAGGAGGAGGAAGTGGGTAATCGGGGGTATTGACAGGCGGGGGAAGAGGGGGAAGATAATCAAGGGGGTCCCATTTACTTTTATTTTTCTCTTCCTCGTTCCTTTGTCCCTTTTTCTCTACTACTTTACATATCTTTATTGGTTCTTCTTTTGCTCTACTCCCTCTCCAACAAGCTGCGTATTCAAGTTGTTCCACATTTGATCCTCCCCAAGTCTTTAAATATTGATTCAGCATTGTACACATCCATGGATCTTGGGTACCGAACCATGGCCATGCTCCTGGTAAATCTAACTTTGGCCATACTTCAACACAATAATGGATCATTTTTATTTTATCTAACTTTTTAGTAGCTTCACAAGTATCCCACTTATTTAACATTATCGCCAAAGGGCTATCAGGAGGGATGTTCTTTACATTTTTGTTCTCTTTCGCTCTACTCTTTTGACTCATACAAGACCCCATAGTGATTTTTCAAACGGGCCTAACAGAAACTTACTGTGCCTCTACTCGAAAGGAAACAACTGACAGGCAACTAAAGACACACTCAACAAAAAATCTGGCCCTTTCTAACTTATCGTATAATTTCTTTCTTTAAAAAAAAATATACGGTGCCCCTACTTCAAAGCAAATTTAATGATGGGCAACTAAAACAGGGCAAAGGAAAGAGCTGGTCACTACTGGGGTTTACCTATATCCCCCTCCCTATGCTCCTTCCTGGCCCACAGTTAAACTGAGATAGAGCCGGTCTCTAACGGGGCCCCGGTCGCCCCCTCCCTCTACTCTTCTCAGTTCCACCGGTGGGAGTCAGGTAAGGTCCCAGCGGGGCCCGGATACCCCTTCCTAAACCCTTGTCCCTGGGGGGCTCGGTCCCAGCGGGGCGCCGGCTGCCCCTTCCTGCACCCCCCCTTCTTTGAAAATAAACACAGTGGTGGGTCCTAGCGAGGTTCTCTCCTCTTTCCCAACCTACAGAAACCTGGGTCCTAGCGAAGGTTCTCCTTCTTCCCCAAGCAAGAGAAAGCTGGGTCCTAGCGAAGGTTCTCCTTCTTCCCCAAGGAAGAGAAAGCTGGGTCCTAGCGAAGGTTCCCCTCCTTCCCCAACCGACAGAAAGCTGGGTCCTAGCGAAGGTTCTCCTTCTTCCCCAACCGACAGAAAGCTGGGTCCTAGCGAAGGCTCCCCTCCTTCCCCAACCGACAGAAAGCTGGGTCCTAGCGAAGGTTCTCCTTCTTCCCCAAGCTTGGGCCTAGGCCCCAAGGAGGCGCCTCTTTCACGCTGTAGGCCTTGGTAGGCCTCACTCGCTTCCCCCTTTTCCCGGCCGGCCCCCTCGCGGGAGTCCGGAACCGCGGTACTCAGGGGTCCACACTCGCTTCGGGGGTCTGAGCTGCCAGCCCCCGTCTCATCCACACCACACTCGCTCGCCTCCCGTGCCCGCCACCGGTCTACTTACCGGTGCTCCAGGCGTTGTCCTGGTTCCGCGCAGCTCCGGGTCCGGGGTGGCCAGCTGTCCCAGAGGGCCTCTTCGGGGTGGTGCCTCCCCCTCCGACGTCCTCTTCTGGGCGTGGCCTATCCCGGACGAGCCCCCAAGTTGTAATGAATGTAGCAGGGCCAAGGCCTTTATTAAACAGCTCTTTATTAATGGGGGGTCACAGGGAGTAGGCCCTACGCCTGCTGCTGCTGCTGCCAGGCAACGCCGGGAGGAGGTCCTGCCGATCCCGACGAACGTAGGGATGGGAGTCTCAGCCTCACGGACACGTCCGAGATCTCAATAGTGGCTCATTGGTCTGGGGGTGTCATTCTTCTTAACTGCCCTTAAGGTTGTGGTGATTAAACAGTTACAAAGGACATATTGCAGGTGACTTGGCTTGTTAGTTGAGATGATCTGTGAACTTGGGTTCGGTGTTGGTTGACTATTTTTGTGAATCTTTTCTTCAACAACAACTTCCAGTAATGGTGGTACTGGGAAACTTCTGGAGATTTACATATAGGGTGTGGCTAACTTGATAGGCAGGCAGCAGCAGGCCGGAAATGAGGTAAGGGAAAGGGCGGAAATGGTAAGGCCGGAAATGAGGTAAGGGGAAGGGCGGAAGGAGGAAGTAACTGGGATAGGGGAAATACAATAAACCAGGATTTGAATTACATAGGGACTACATTTAACTGGGGAAAAGAACATAACAACTTGATCAAAGAACCAACAAACGAATGAGTGGATAGAACGATAAGGTAAGCAACAATCTTTTTAACTCTTCTAGCAATGTTGTTTTATGGTTTTCAGCTAAGACTTTTTACCACAGTGATTTTTTTTATTGTTTTACTGGAGGAATTCAAAACTATCTGTGTGCACTGTGGCACAGTTAGAATGGTATTGGCTTATAGTATAATAATTAGAAATGTATATACCCAACAATATTTAGAGGCTGATAATGTTTCTGCCCCCTTAATTCGGGGACCCTTTATTCACAAATGTTTTTAATTAAATGCCAGTAAAAGAGCAGTTAATATTTAAGCGTGGACAGAAAAATGCTGTTTACCATAAAACATGTGTCAACATTTTCATTATTTATACCTTTTTAGTACTTTCAGAATGATTAAAGCTGTACTTTGAAAAATCCTAATAAAGCTATACTTAATAATTGCAATTACCATGATCTATGCTCAAATCCAAATTACATAGAATCACAACATACTTATCACATCCTTTACAATCCCTTCATTAAAAACATCCTGTTCACAGATTTTTTGGAATTTTTAGTGCCATTTTGTATGAACAGCATTAGGGTTAGTTACGTCTATAACTTGTAAGAGATGTTGGTTTCTCTTCCTGTTAAGTTAAGGTGCAATATTGTAATGTCCAATTGCAATCTATTAAGATTAACTAAGGCTAAGTTCTATTAGGTTAATTCTGTTCTATTTAATTTCTGTTAAGCTTCAGTATCACTAAGTTTAGACAATGTTCTGTTCCAGTTTTATTTTGATCATGTAATGTTTGGTATTAATACTGATTAACTGTGTTCTCTTAAGTGTGCTTTTTGTTCTACTGAAGTGATAATTAGGAATAAACCGGGACCTTTTCATTTTGCTGAACAAGGGTCTGTGTTTTGATTCATTTCTATCTCAAAGGCAAGTTCTGCTGCAACACTGTTGATTGCATGGTGTGAATTTACCCCTTTTCTAATAGGCATAATTCATAAGATATTAATGTTGGATTTGCAGCTGAATTTTTCATATGTTTTAGCATCTCTTGGTGTAATTGTCTATGAGACACATGTCATTTTCAGGATATTTTCTTCTCTAGTTGCATATGCATCTCCTTTATCCAGGCTACCTCTCTGTTGTCTCATGATTGTCAGTATTTTCAGAGTTCCAAGAAATGAGAACCTCTTCCAAACTGATGATCTTGTGGTCCTCGTGAGAGGACAGAGCACAGATGCAATCCCAATCCCTTACTGAAGCACTCCAGCAGTTTGTTGCCATCCAGACATCTCCATCCCAAGGAAAACTTCGGAGTTTTGGATGGGTTTGAGTAATCTTTCACCCCAAGACCTTTACTCCTGACTTGTATTCCTAAGAAACTTGTTATTGAAAAGATATCAGGGATTCTCTTCCAGTTAGAGCCTGGACTCTGGCTCGGGCTCTGCCCGGATGGGAAACTGCCCACAGACCCAAGTATTTCCTGCATCAAAACAATACTCGAGTCATTTGACTTGGCAATTTGACCCCATCAATAGAGATCTGGACCTATTTTTGAAGTGAGCTTGGGAATCATTTTCCAGAGATGATTATCCAATTCTGCACTGATTGGATGTTTATCAGCTGTTGCTGACACTGGAATTATGGTACAATGTTCTAATGCTTGGTAATCATCTAATTTCATGTTATTAATTATGTCTGTTATCATGCCTGGTTTTGATTGATATGTCTGAATTATCCCCCACTGCTGTAAGTTTCTGGTCTCACTAAACACATTGTTTTGTTATTCCCTTCAGTCACTGAGGGCACTTGGAGCACTCGAATGGGGACTGGGGAGTCCCTGCACCTTATAACTACATATTATATTACTGGCTTTTTGCAATATTAAAATGAATGCTATCTGTTTAATTTTGGAAAACCTTATTTTAGTTCTGTTATTATCAAAACTTAGAAATAATAGTATGATCAATATATTTTTCTTGGACTACAGCATGGTGATTAAAAAGCTTTTGTTCATCTGAGTAACTCAGAGAATGGTAAAAAGATGACCAGAAATTTCTTCACATTCTTGGATTATCCTACCTGGATGAAGATAGGGATGACAACAACCAAAACTCCAGGGAAGTCATTTATGGAGCCACAATAAAAACTAATTTACAGGCTGGGGATGATTTTGAATAGTACATGAAGGTCAATGAATACTCAACATGCTGATGCATTTAGGGAAGTCTTGTCTGAGTTAGTGTGTGCTCTTGGCTGAACTTCAAGTACCCGGAGATAAGAATCTTTTTCTTTATTGTTTTTGTCTTTGTGTGGGTTTCCTGTGCTGGGGGAGGGGCGGATTTCGCCTGAGGGAAGCAACGTGAGGCCGGGGAGTGGGAGGGGCTGTCCCGCGTCTGGGGGCCTCCCCTGTGAGCTGCGGGGACCAATCAGAGAGCTGATTTAGTGATGGACAGCTCGGGAAACCAGTGAAAAGTTATTTCGCTTTCTCAATTCACAGTGGATCAAGTTAACTAATCTCTCCTTCAGCCTCAGGCTCCCGGTGTGGTGCCGCGGCCTCTGGCCGGTGCCCCGGCCGCCGGCTCGGCCCCAGCTCTGCGGGGAGCCCCCGGCGCGGCGCCGGCTCGTGCTGGGACAGTTTCAGGGGCTGCCCCCGGGGCGCGCGGGGCTCGGCCATGGGGCGAGTGGGGCGAGCGTGGAACGGACACGCGGACAAGTGAACACGCGGAGAAACGGCCCCGGGGGTTCAGTTGCAACAGCAACAGCGGCAACAGCGGCAGCAGCGGCGGCAGCAGCGGCAGCGGCAGCAGCGGCAGCAGCAGCGGCAGCAGCGGCAGCAGCGGCAGCAGCGGCAGCAGCAGCGGCGGCAACGGCAGCAGCAGCGGCGGCAGCGGTGGCAGCAGCAGCGGCGGCGCCAGCGGCATCAGCGAGTCTACATATCCTTTGGATCTCTTGTTCCTTCTCTTCCTCGGAGTCGCTTTCCCCGACCCTCTCCCTCTTTTCCCTTCTCCCCTCTTCCCGTTCCGGGCCATGTTCCGAGCCCGCCCCCGGCCCCGGGCGGGGCTGCCCCTGCCCCGTCGTCGGCCCCGGCCCCGCCCATCCTCCCCCGGTGTCGCCTCCACCCGGCTCTCACTGTCCTGGCTGTGGCGCTGTTGGCTGGGCATCACTTCTCTTTGGCATCACTTGTCCCGGTCCCAGCCCCAGCCCCAGCCCCAGCCCCAGCCCCAGCCCCAGTCCCTGTCCCAGTCCCAGCCCCAGCCCCAGCCCCGGCTCCTCCCGGGGTCTGCGGAGGGCACACATGGCACGGCCGCTCCCGCCTCCCCCGCTGTGGCTCCTTCAGCCCGAGCTCCGCCGGGGCTCGGGGTGGGTGGGGATGCCCAACCCAGGATGCTCAGGGGGCGCTCGGGGGCCGTGTCTGGCCCCGGGCCGAGCGCTGACGGCCGCGTGTTGCCCGCAGGGGAGTCGCAGGAGGTGTTGCAGGAGCGGTACCGGATGGATTCGCTGCTGGACAGCGGAGGCTTTGGCAGCATCTTCCCGGTCACCCGGCTTGCAGACGGCACCACGGTGAGTGGCAGGGGCGGAGGAGGAGGGAGAAAGAGGGAGGAGGAGGAGGAGGAAGAAGAAGACGAGGAAGGGGAGGTTGGAGCGTGGCATGCCAGGCGGCGAGCTCAGCCTGCTGCTGCCCCTTGGCTCGCAGGTGGCCGTCAAGCGCATCCGGCACTGGGGCGATCTGGTGAGTGAGTGGGGCCAGAGGCTCCCATGGACAGCACTCCAAATCTTCCTGTGCCCCTTCCAGGTGCCAGACACGGTGAGGAACATTCACCAGAGACTCATGTCCTGTGGATCTGTGGATGCTGGCCTGCAAAATGACCTTCTGAGGCTGGCTGAAGAACACCCAGCTAATGTGGTGATGAGCCTCCTGCGCTCTGCGCCATTGTGTGACAGGTATGCGGCACAGGTGCCCTGTGAGCTCAGGCTTCACTGGCCTGTAGGGCCACTGCCCTGCACAGCCTGTCCAGTGGGGTCTGCCAGACACTCAGAGAGCTCTGGGCCCCTTGAGCCACCCTGTTTGCTGATCCTTCTGCCATGCTCCCTCCCTGTCCCTCAGGGCACGGGGACTTTGTCACCTGGCCCCACTCAGCTGCATGGGGCTTGGTACTGATGCACAGCTCTGGTCCCACAGAGCTGCTGTCTTGATGTGGAAAACCATCGGCTCATCGGGACCAGCAGTGCAGAAGGTGCTTCCAGAGCTGCTCTTCGTGATGGAAGACAGGCCAGTGTACAGCATGTTCTTCATCAAAGAGGACAACGAGGCCGTCTTTGCACTGGCAGTGAGTTTCTGACACTGGCCTTTGCTTGCCCTCCAGGTCCCCTCTCCAGCAGCTCTCCATGCTCTGCCCAGTGCCCTGCAGCTCCCAGCCTCGGGCACTGGGCTGAAGGCTGGGCTAGGGACAGGCTCAGGGGCAGCAGGCCGGGTGCTCCCCCTGCGTCTCCCCTGGGGCCCTGCCACACGGACACCTCGGCACTGAGCACTGCCTCAGGCTGCTCTGTCTTTTGCAGGCAACTCTGGTGCTCTGGGTGACTGTCCACATGCCCGAGTGGCACCACACAATGGCCGCATATTCTGCCCGTGTCTTCGTGGCTCTGCTATTCCAAATTTTCAGCACCACAGAGCAGATGCCACAGGATGTTGAGAACTTCTGGACAGCGTGCCGGGAGGAACACCGCCTTCCCAGCAAGCCCAACAGGTCCCAGTCACCCTGTCCTTCCCATGCCCTTGTGGCCAGGGTTACTGCTCCCAACATGACCTGGCCTTTGCTCTGGCCACAGGTTTGCAGTGCAGACCATGAAGGCTCTGCTCTGCCTACTGGGCTGTGACAAGAAGCTGGTGGCTCTGGAGTGCAGGCGGGTCTGGGACACCCTGCTCTGTGCTGAGACCCAGCACTATGCAGTGGAGCTGCTGGCCAGGTGAGTCTCCCTTCTCCCCGCTGCCAGCATTGGTGCCCTGTGCCCGGAGTGCCCCACACGCTCCCCGTGGTCGTGGCCAGAGGGCCTTGGCACCGAGGGACGGCCAAGCAGCCTGGAACAGGCTGGGAGAGGAGGGCTCCCAGGAGCAGCCGCCTCCCAAAGGGCCCACGTCACTTTGCAGGGTGCTGGGCAAAGGTCCCACACCTCTGTGAGTCAGTCCTGGGAGAGGTTTGCCTGCCCGGCTCAGGGCTTTGGTGCCTTTCTCCTCCTGCCAGGGAGATGCGCCGTGGCTCGAGCCCCTTGTGTTGCGGCATCGCCAGGCACCTGCTCAGCCTGCTCATCGGGGGGCAGCCGCGCTGGGATCTGCCGACCTTGGCGTTCTTTGTGGAGGTGAGCCTGAGGGCCAGCGCTGCCTGGCTGAGCTGCCTCCCAGCTCTTTGGCTCTGGGAGCCGCAGCTGCCTGGCACGGTGCGCGCCCGGTGCTGCCGCCTGGGCCTGGCCCTGGGCAGTTCTGCACTCCCAGCGGCTGGGTCCCTGTACTGCCCTGTGCCTTTCAGGTCCTGCAGTGCCTGGACTTGAGCCAACACGGGCACAGTGCCCTGTCGGTCATGTCCAGGCACCTGCCAAGCGAGAGCAGGGACAGGCTGCGCCTGGAGCTCAGAGGCCTCGTGGTGCTCAGCAAGGAGCCCTCGCTGGTGAAAAGGGGGCAGTGGCTGAAGCCACGCTGGCAGCGGGGGGCTGGGCAACGCAGCCCCTTGGGCTTGCCTGGGATTCGGCAGCTGAGGCAGCTGCTCTCAGCTCTCTGCCTCCCGCTTTAGCTGCCCCAGTGCCTTGGCACAGGCCTCTGGCCTCTGGGCCCTGAGGCAGCTGCGTGGGGTTGCAGGGTCAGGGCCCTGTTGGTGCTGCAGCCCTCCAGGGCTTCACAGCACAGCCTTGTGTTGCACACAGAGCGGAGGAATACACGGCCTCTGTCAACACCTGGTGGAGCAGCTGGGTGATCCAGATGGAGAGATGGTTTGGATGACCCTCTCTGTGCTCGCCCACATGCTCCAGGAGAAAGACCTAAAGATACCCAGCGCCACTGCCCAGAAGCTGGCTGAGCCACTCCTCCCACACTTTGAGAATGTAAGGTTCTGTGCCCACAAGCACTGGAGACTGCCCAGGAAACTTTGTGCCGTGGGCAGTTTTGGGCCTTTGCCCCACTGGGCCTGGACTAGTCGGTGCTGAGCTCTTCTCCTTTCCTCCAGGACAACAGCCACGTGCAGCTGCTCTCCATCCAGCTCTTCAGCAGGGTGATGGAGCTGGTAGTGGAAGAGGGGAAAAAAGCTCTCACGAGAATCGTGAGCCAGAGCCTGCTTCCCCTCTTCTTGCACTGGCATAACGAGAACCGGTGCGTGGCGAAGGTGAGGTTTTGTGTCGTGCTGCTGCGTCCCCGGCAGGGGCTTGGCTGCCTCTTCCCCTGGCGCCTCGTGTGCTCCAGCCTTGCCCTGGCCTTGGCACAGGGATGTGGGTCCCATGCCCTGGGCTCTGGTGCCACCTCTGGCTCTCTACTGCTCTCCAGGCCTCTGGCAAAACCCTGCTTCATGCAGCACGCTTCCTGGGGAGGAGGGATCTGGAGGAGCTGCTGAGCCAGCCGTGGCGCATGAAGGTCGCCAAGTGCCTGGTAAGGCCAGCCTGGAAGCCCCAGCCGCAGGCTGGAGAAGTCCCCTGCCCCTAGTGCTCAGCGTGCGGGGCCGACAGCTGTGTCCCTGCCCAGCGCCGCAGCCAGGGCAGCCGCAGCCTGCGCCCTACACAGGGGCTGCTCCCTTCGCTGGGCCGCGTCGGCCGGCTCCTCCGGCCCCGAGCCGGGTGCCCATGGAGTCCCGGCCCGGCTGTCCCTCGGGGCTGTGGGGGCCGGGGAGGCCGGGGCTAGGCGCAGGGAGCGCCCGGCCGAGGGGCAGAGCCCGCGCCGAGCTTTCCCTCCTGGCGCTCTCCGCAGCTGCTACAGGACGAGAGCCGAGCGGCCGAGCACCTGCGCTGGGCCCTGCCGTGCCTGCAGAGCCCGCAGCCGCGCCTGCGACAGGCGGCCCTCAGGCTCATCGGTGAGCCACCAGCCCGCCGTCCCTCCCCGCCTCCGGCCCGGCTGCTGCCCTGGCAGCGGGAGCCGGGCCCGGCGCGGTGCAGCCCCGCCTGCCCTCGGCGCTGCCGCCGCCCTCCCGCAGCCGTGCCCTGGGGCGGCACGATGCGCCAGGGGCCCGGGCTGAGCCCTGCCCGGGGGACGAGGCCGTGTGGCCGCAGGGCCGGCAGCGCCCCTGGGGGGCAGCTGTGCCACTGGGGCCACCCCGGGCTCTGTGTTGCCAGGGCTCGCCGGAACGCTCCTGAGGGGACACAAGGAGGAGCTGCAGGTCCTCAGCAAGGGTGAGTGAGGGCAGCCGCCCTCGTGGCAGCGGGGCCGCCGGGGGCAGCTGCAAATGCCGGGCACGGAGCTACAATCGCTGCCCGGCTGCGGAGGGCTCTGCGGCCTGTGCGGACGAGGGGCGGTGCAGGGCCGAGCACTGGAGAGCTCTCAGGGACACGGGGGGATCCGTGGCCAGCACCTTCTGGCCCGTGCCCTGGTCTCCTGCTCCTTCGTGGCCATGGCAGGAGCTGGGTGGGATGGCCCTGGCAGGAAGTTTCCTTGGATTCCCACAGTCCTGGCCTCTGACTGTGGTTCTGCTTCTCTCTCTCGCAGCCCTTCAAGCCCTGAAGGAGGACAAGAGCCCCTGCTTTATGAGGCAGGTTGTCTAGCTGCAGTTCAACAGAAGATCTGCCGAACTTCGTGTGCTGGATCAGAAGAACCACTGTCCTTCGGCGACCTGCCCGTTGAAGATGGAACCAGCTGCAGAGCAGACGGGACCAGCTGCAGCTCCAGGCACAGCTCTCGCTGCTCACAGCTGAGCCTGTGGCAAGCTCCAGGAGCTCCTGCCGTCTCCCTCCCTGTTGGCAGCTCCCTCCCTCCATTCCTCAGGCCCTGCCCATCTCCTGTTTTGCCTCCCAGCTCACCCCTTCGCTTCGCCTTCCCTTCATAAAGTTTTTTTTTTTCACTTTACCCACATCTCTGTGGAGCCTGAGCGGCACCAAACATGAGCCCTGGGACACACAGAGCCCTGCTGCCGTTCTCTGTGCACGGACAGAGAGGAACAAGGGCAGCTCAGGTCATGCAGGTCCCTTGCACAACACTGTGGGGTTAAAAGCCGTGCTGAGCACGCTGAAGGAGACAAGGAGCCTGGGTTTTAGAAGAGCCATCTTGAGTATGCTCTGAGCCCAGCCTTGAGGGATTCCCTGGCAAGCATCCATATAGGACAAAGGAGCTTGCAATGCTGGAAGTGTTCACAAAGAGCTTCCTGAAAGCACAGCAGTGCTCCATCCCCACACAGGGATGGGAAGAGGGCAGAACTGGAGGCCATCGTGGCCTAACAGTGAGCTTGGGTGTGCTAAAAGCAAATGAAGCAGCAGCAGCAGCAGCAGTGGCGCAGTGGCCGAGACTCAGAGCGCGACCGTGCCAGTGGACGGAGCGCTGCCAGGCAGTGCCTGCACGCTGGGTGAGGGTCTGGGGGCTCTGGTCTCCCCACAAGTGAGGAATGGCAGCCCCTGCCTCAGACCCAGTCAGAAATCCAAGCAAGTGAGACCAGAGACAGGGCACTGTCACAACAGCCAGTGCTGCACTCACTTTGCCACTAGGGCCCCATGCCTAGAGTGGGTCACACTTGGGGAACAGGAAGCCTTAGACGTGGCTCAAGTCATTGCTCCATGACCTTTTGGCTCTCAGATTGCATTTGAGGGGGACAAGGAGGAAGGGAAGGTCTTTTGCATAGGATAAAAAGGATTTCTTACTCTGGGGAATCTGTGGTACAAAAGAAAATAAAGTGAAGGTGCAACAACATAAATATGGGGGAGGTTCAAGGGGAAGGTGCAAATTGAATAAATGCTGAGGAGGGATAAAGGGTAGGGGCTCACAAAGGCATTGTCCAGTGAGGGAGGTAGGGGGGAAAACTGGGTCACCATGGACTGATGAGACGTCCAGTTTTAGGGGATTTCCAAAGGGGAATTCCAAGCAGGGGGTTTGCACAAAACAGCATTGACAGGTAATTCAGGACAGATCATAAGGAGGGTGGGAGGGTATAATTTTGGACTAAACCATTAACTTGGGCAGTAACAGAACACACCATTAACCAGAAGCACACTGCAACATGTGTCTGTGCAAGCGGAGGATCCGCATGCTCGGCTGGGAGGGAAGAACCTTTTTTGGAGATGTTTCTACCTCACTGTCGCCAAAATCTTGGTCTTTACCCCAGTTAATAAGCATTTGGCTGTGGAAGACACGCTTGGGGAATAGGAAATCTAAATAATGGAATAGCTGAGGTTGGATTTAGTTTATTAATTTAACCTTTTTTTGTTGTGAGATAGGATTAGCAAGAAGGCAAAACCAGGTTTAACTTTAAATGGTATAAAGAGAAATTTTATCACTTAAAAGCATAAGAAAAAATAATTTAGAATAAAGCTTGAGAATACTTGTTTTCCTCCACACACTATTTTTCTAATACTGAAAATATACAAAAACCAACTTCGTTTGTTTACCATCTTTAAAATAGTTTTTTACTAATTTACTAGAAAGAGGAGACTTTTTTTTCAGTCTATGAAGATTTCTTCACAAGAAATAGATTTCCAGTGGTTTTGGTGTTCCTGGGGAATGGAAATCTGATTACTGTGTAAAAACCCTTTTTTTAGACTAACAGTTGATCTCACACTTTTTTTGCTGGACTATATTAGTTTATGAGGCACACTTTAAGGATTGTATTTTTAAGCAAAAGTTTACCTTATTTTTGAGAGCATTAATTTTTCTTTTTCTTTTTTTGGGGGGAAACCATAAGGAATTATTTTATTATTTAAACTTAGGGGGTTACAGCAATTTTTACATTTGTTTATTTTAATATTAATGCTTTTGTTTATATTTACAGTTAGAACAGTCATATTCAATTCATAACATTTTGATATGTTAAAGGGAAAAAAGTGTTTTTTCTCCATAGTTTAAAAAAAGAGAAATTTTATTTAATTACTTTTCTTCTTCCTCTATTTGGGATTTGACTTCTCTTTTTGTTTGATTAAGGTGTTTTTATCTTGTTTCTATTTTAGTTTTTGTTGTTTTGTTTTTTATTAAATTTAGGAGAGACAATAAAGTACCTGTAGAGGTTTGTTTTAGGCACTGAAAGAGTTAATGCATGGCCCAGGCAGCAGAGGGTTTTGTGGTGTTTTCCAAGTGGGGCGGTCGGAGCTATTTACAATAAAGAGTCTTTCAAGGTCCTGCTGGGGCTGGGTGAGGACTGTAGGGTTTAGCCAGAGGAGCGGTGATGAGTTTCTGGATTCATGGCTGTTCTCCAGCGCCCGCTGCACTCAGTTCCAGCCGCGGGCCGGGGGTTCTTCCTCCACCCTGCCCAGCAGACAAGGCTGTGGGTCCTTGCCAGAACGGGGCTCGGTTGTTTTTCCCCCAGCCCCGGGGGCAGCGGGGCGGGCCCGGCCGTTCGGAGCCGCTCCGGGCCGGGGCAGGGCAGGGTTCTGCCGAACCGTGGCTATGCCGGGGCAGGGATGGCAGCAACAGGCCTGTCCTTTCCATTCCCTGGATATCGGGGTCCCTGCTTGAAAACGGGGCCCGGCAGCTTCCTGAGCTCTGAGTCAGAGCCCGCCTGCCCCTGCCCGGGCAGCTTGGAGGGGCCTGGGCTGGTGTTACTCTGTGAGAGGCCAGAAGGGAAAGAGAACTTTCCCGGGGCTTTTTGTCTTTACATGTGTGTTTCACAAAGATATATAAATTTGCTTATTGCTGAAAAATGTGCTAATCCAACACTGACTGGTTCTTGTCAGATACAAGGGAAACTGTCTCTGCCCCTCCCGCGGCTCCCGGACCCCTTGCGCTTGCCCTGCCGCTGGCTTCCCCCCTCATCCCCCCGATCCCGCCGCCTCGGATGCCATCCTCGCGTTTCCGCCCGCCGTTCCGCCACGTCCTAGCCTCGCCCCCTCGGTGCCCGCAGCCGTCCCTGTCCCGGCTCCCAGCCCCCGTGCAGCCGCGTATCGACCCCGCCCCTGCGTGCCTGCCCGCCCCTGCCCCCGCCGCGACCGCGCTGCTTGCTGCTGCTCCTGCGCCGCCCCTGCCCTCCTCCCCCCTGCCCATGGCTTCCCCTGCCCCCCCCACCGCCAGGCGCCGCCGCCATTACGCACGTGGAGCCCATTGTGCCCGGCGCGTTACATGCCCAGCACTCTGCTGTGTCCACGGCTTTGATAAACACACCCCTGCTGCAATCCCCAGCCCCGGCCAGCCAGACCGCGCCGTTTCACTCCGTGCAGGCGCCCCCGGGGACGGTCCCCTTTCCCGAACCGGGGGGAGCCTGTCGGACAGTGAACCAGCCGCCGGAGCTCGCCTGCGGCAAAGCGTTTCCGCTTGGCCATGGCCCCGCAGCCGCGCTGGCCGTGGAGCCGCCGCTCGCACCGTCCCGTCCGGAGCGCGGCTGCAGCCGCGTCGCCGGCCGCCCGCCTTCTCTCGCCCCTCCACCCGAGCCGTCGCTGCACAGCTGCTGTCCGGTGCCGGCGCTGCCATCGCGGTGCCCCGTCCCCGACCCTCCCGAGCAGCCCGCGTTCCCCGCGCCGCTGCCCATCGCCGCCGCGGTCCCGGATCCGGCCGTGCCGCCTTCACCGCAGCCCCGCCTCCGGCCCGCCGCGCTCCAGCCACGCTCTCGCCTACAGCACCGCAACCCAACCCGGGACCAGGATTCTCCAGTTCAGCCTTATTATCACACCCTGGAACACTCGTTATAAAAGACAGAGGGGGAGGTGATGCCACAGCAGCCCCGTTAATAATGGAAAAACAAGGAACTATTTTACACCTGCCAGAAACAGCTCAGGAAAAGAATGGAGTTGTATCGATTGTGTGAATGCATGTTATTTTTCTTTTGTTTTAGTTTTTGTAGTCAAGCTTTACCTGTAAGTCAACCAAAGACAAATATTTGGGTTAATTTAGCCAAGTCTGCAGGCTCTGATACCATTTGCCTATCTAACACAAGTCCTGAAAAACCCTTTTCAACCTGTTTGGTTGGAGTACCTTTCCCAAAAGGTTTTGATAATGTTACCCTTGAGAGGTACTGGCCTTACCATGATCCTCATGCTCTTTCAGATCCCAGCCAAAAATATCAAACTTATATTGACAATTCTAAAGTTGGTCAATTTGATCTCCAAGAGCCGGAAATCTTAGGTTCAGTAACTATGAACAGTTGTTATTTCTTTCATCTCATGGAAGGAGACAGTCCTCATTTAAATGTTACCCCATATCACCCAGTTTATAGCAATGTGACTTTTTGGTGTAATCAAACTAAACTTCTCACATATTTTGAGCCACACGCAAGTCGATTTAGCAAACTTCCAATACAATTTCCCAAGGGAATTTGGCTCATTTGTGGAGACAGAGCATGGTAGGGCATACCTTCATATATAGAAGGTGGCCCCTGTGCACTTGGACAACTTAGCCATAACAGCCCCCAGTGTTAAAGAGGTGATCAAAAAGAAAAGTAGAAAAATCAGATCCTCCACAGGACATCATTTTGAAAGTGACTTTCGCCTGTGGAACTCTGGCACGACAATTATCACAAGCATTTTTTTACCTCAGGTGAGCACTTCATTTGCTCTGAGACAGTTAAATCAGTTGGGATGTTGGCTCAGTAAAGAAGTAAATGCCACATCAATTGCAATTAGTGACTTGTTGACAGATGAAGAAGCAGTGAAACATGCCACTCTACAAAACAGAGCAGCCCTTGACTTCCTTTTACTGGCTCATGGGCATGGCTGTGAAGATTTTCAAGGATTGTGTTGCATGAATTTATCAGATCATTCTGTTTCTATTCATAAACAGTTGCACAATTTGAAGGATTTAGGTAACCAAATTACTACAAGTGATCCAACCTGGCTAGACAGGTTGTTTGAAGGTTGGAGCTTTGCCTCTTGGCTAAAGGAAGTCTGTAAAATAGGCTTGTTTATTCTATTAGTAATAGTTGTGTTATTAGTGTTTTTACCCTGCATACTCCAGTGTATAAGGAAAATAATGACCAAGACAGTTTCTAATATTTTTGTTGTTCACTGAAATGGGTGATGTTGGTGAAGAAATAGCAAAGGCTTATGAATGCCTAGCAAGCAGTTCTGAAACAATAGATGAAATAGAGATGTTAGCAGTATTTGACATAGATGCTGAAAATAGTTATGTTAAGATTTGAGACCTCTTCCTTTGTTTAGATAAAACCAAATACCATACATGCCAAAGAAGTAGCAGATATCCTGTCCCAAGCCTGGCAGAAAAGATCTCAAGATAAGGGTAAAGCCATAAAACATGGTAATTTAGTTGTTCCTATAGGTTGCATGCAAATATTAGGAAATTAGTATATTGTACTAGATTGGTTATTGGAATTTAGAATATTCATTATGGAAAAATACTTATTGTACTGCAAATGGAAAATCCTTCTACTTCTCTCTTCTCCCTATTTCTCTTATCTTCTGTTTCTACTTCTCTCTTCTCTCTTCTCCTGTTCCTGCTTCTCCCCTTCCCTCCCCGCTCCTCCTCTCCACTCTTATTACCTCTAATCTCTAACTTTTCTCTAAGCTCTCTTTATACCCACGCCCTATAATAAAATACAACCCTGAAGAACAGCAAATAATAAGCTCCTGAGTCTGTCCCGCGACCGTCCAGAAACCCCCCGGTCCCACAGCCTGTCTGTCATTAAAGTGTGTCTGAAGGTGTTTTGCAGCTAGGGAGTGCATTAAAAATGCCACTTCAGTCAGTGCTGAGCTTCAGTGACAAAAATGCCACAAGCTGCTGTTGCTTTGAACGTGCAGAACCAAAGTCCTGCCAAAACACAGCAGTGGTGATTTGCTGATGCTGTGTCTGGCTCTATTGCTGTGGAAGGGTTATGGAGCAACAAAAAACAGCAACAAGACACTCTCCTGCTTGGTGCAGAAAAGAGCAAGAAAGAACAATTTATTGAAACAAACCATTGCCTTAAATAAGGCAGTTCATGGAAAACAAAATACAAACAGATCATTGGTCAGAGAAGGAGACACCTCTGCTCCCTGAAATTCTCATGGACCTTGCAGGTGTTTATCTCTGTTATGATTCTTTCTTTTGTGTTTACAGTAAAGAAGGAGTCTCTGGCCTGGGAAAAGTCCTGGCTAGAGGCTGAGAAAGTTTCATAGCCTAAGGAAAATACTTAGTACTTGAGAAAAAGGCCTAGCTAAAATGTGCCTAGGCCTACAGCAGTGTCCACAATTCCCCCTTTCAGTTTTTAAAAAGGAAAAGAAAGAGAAGTGTTTGTAATCCTCCACAGGGCCCTTTGTCAAAGGAGAACAAACACCACCCCTCAGGAGATTTGTGGATACCTGAAGTGCCTAGGGAACTCTTCATACCTGGTGCTTTTAACAAACTCAATTCTAAAACTTAATTCTAATTACAATAACAAACCCATCACCATTCACCAAACTTATCAAACAGTGAAAAAATCCACCACTAAGTAATTATTCTAATAAAACAATGAAAACTATATCAACAGTTCCAACATGAACAGATGAATGTCCATTCTCTGCTTGAAGAGGGATCATCTGGTCAGTGTTTTCTCTGGTTGGTGTTTGGTGAGCTGGTCAGCATGTGAAAGCTGAGCTGTGATCACACTATGCCCCTGGTGCAGGTCAGGGCAGACACCTTGAGGGTCAGCAGCAAAGACCCAGGCATGTCTCATCGGAAGCCTGAAATGAGTCCAAGGTGATTCACAAAAACTGGATTGGTTAGATCTTTTCTTTCTCTTTTTCCAATTTCACTGTCCTAAAATAGGAACAGCATCATTTGTTATGATTCTTTCTCTTGTATTTACAATAAAGAAGAAATCTCTAGCCTGGGAGAAATCCTGGCTAAAGGCTGAGAAAGTTTCATGGCCTGAAAAAAATACTTAGAACTTGAAAAAAATGCCTAGCTAAAATGTGCCTGGGTCTCCAGCAGTGTCCACAGCCGGGACTGGCACCGGCTGTGGGGATTGGTTGTGGCTTTAGATCTTCCCAGAGCAGAGCAGCTGCTGGCTGCTGTCAAGTTGTTTCTTGTGAAGGCACGTCAGGCTCCAAAGGCAAAGAGCCCAAGGCTCTCCAGTCCCTGTTCAATCTCTCTGCCATAAAGTCCCGATGGAAGCAGGAGCAGCTCTCTGCTGCAAGAGGTCGAAGCTGCGGCTGGTGCAGAGTCTCCAGAGGCAGATGCTCCCTGGCCTTTCTTCTTCTGAACTTTTCTTCTTCATCTTCCTCCTCTTCTCCTCTCCCGTGCTGGTAGTGGTGATGGTGATGGTGGGGGAAAGAGTGAGGGACGAGAGAGGAGTGAGAGAGAGCTCTGGCTCCAATACACGGATTTTTTTGGACAAATTACCCAATGAGCCAAAATCATGAACCTGACTAATTTCTCCTAATCCTTTTAGAATTCCGTAATACTAAAGTCTACATATAACTTGTGCACATGGCCTATTTGGTCTATGTGAAGAATATATAAAATATTTATATTGTAATTTTATTTTGTCTGGGACTAAGTTTTTAATGTCTCAATCAGCCACTATTTTATAGGAGATTCCACGGCTTTTACTTTTCATGGTATTTGAAACATATTTCTATGTGCTTCACACTAAGATTTAAACTTCTACTTCACATCTATGCTACTTAATATTTCTAATTCCTTATACTAAAACTTAGACCTCTATTTCATGTCTGTGTGGTTTCCTGTACTTTAACTTCTCAAAATATTTTAAGTTTAATTCTTGCATACTGTTCTCTCTCGGAGGGAGTCAGAGAGGCTTCTCTGTTCCACTCTCCAACAACCAGGAATAGGGACAGGGACAGAGAGTGGGGACTGGGAAAGGGACATTGGAATGTGAATGAAAACATGAACAGGAAATGGGAATATGGAAATATCGAGAAATTGGGAAGAAAATATGGGATCGAGATTTAGAATATAGGAGAGGGAATAGAGATGGGGATAGGGAAACAGGATTGGGAATGGGAATATGGGAAGGGGACTTGAAATAAAGAAATGAAAATATGGGAATGGGACTGGGATCAGGAATACTAGAAGGGGAACAGGACGGGGAATATGGGACTGGGAATATGTGAACGGTAACCAGGCAGAGAATACAGGACAGGGAATGATACCAGGAATGGGATCTAAACTGGGACAGGGGTAGGAGTGGTGTGAGACAGGAATGGGCTGAGGGCAACGGCAGTGACAGTGGGAAGAGGAGGATCCTGGACAGGAGACAGCGGGAGCCGGGTCAGGGGGAAACGGGGAGGGTGTCAGGGCAGGGGGTCCTTGATCAGCTGCCCCAGAACCTCCGTCAGCATCTCCCAGTGCAGCCAGAGCCGCTGGGCCTGGGAAGCCCAAAGCCCTGAGCAACCCCTAAGGAAACCTGAAGTGACTGGAACACAGGGTCCTCCACATCCTCTAGAAGATCCCCCTGTGTCTGCAGGCATGTCTTAGTTCAATGTCTTCATTTTACCGTGGTACTGGTTGTCTAGGAAGGACAAAGAGAAAGGTAAAGAAAATCCAGGTCACAGGGAGCCAGCACGAAGCTCTTCCTGCACTCGGGACACTTGTAGGGTCTCTCCCCAGTGTGGATGCGCCGGTGAGTGACGAGTGTGGAGTTTTGCTTGAATCCCTTCCCGCAGTCGTGGCAGCAGAAGGGCCTCTCATCCCAGTGAGTGCGATAGTGCTGCAGAAGGCTGGAGCTGCTCTGAAACCTCTTCCTGCATTTATCACACTCGTAGGGCTTCTCCCCAGTGTGGAAACTCTGGTGCTCAGTTAGGTGTGAGCTCTGGATGAATCTCTTCCCACAATCCCCACACTCATAAGGCCGCTCGCCAGTGTGGCTCCTCTGGTGCTCAATCAGATTTGATATCTGGCTGAATCTCTTCCTACACTCCTCACACTCGTAGGGCCGTTCCCCTGTGTGGATTCTCCAGTGTCTGATCAGGTCAGATCTCCTCCTGAAGCCCTTCCCACATTCTGAGCACTTGTGGGGCTTCTCCCCATGGTGAAGCTGCTCACGCAGCCCCAGCTCCGAGCTCCGGCCGCCTCCCCGGCCCGGGCTGGCTCTTTCCTGCTGGGATCCCCTGGCTGTGTGTTTGCAGCCCCTCCTGCTGCGGGATCTGCGGGGCTTTTCCTCCTCGTTGCATTCCTGCGCCGTGGAGCCGCTGCAAATGGCCTCTTGCCCGAGGCTGTGCCACGGGGATTTGTCCTCCCTGCTGTCTGTGCTCAGCTCCTTGCCTGGGGGAGGAAGGACAAGGAGAGGATGGGATTTGCCTCCGTGCCAGAGGCAAGGGCAGGGAGATCCCCTCACGGCTGTGCTGCAGCCGGGGCCGTGCTGGGCTGGGAGATGGAGCAGGACACAGGGGGAAAGGGGCATTGACTTCCTCCTCACCTGCCTGAGGCTCCCGGGACATCTTCCTCTTCCTCATGTGCTTCTCCTCTTTCTTCTTGGTTCCGAGGTTTGGGAAATCCTGGTTTGGATGGGAAAAACAAGGGCTGAGCATGTTGGGTTTGATGGTGGAGCTGCCCAAGGGCAGCTGGAGCAGTCAGCGCCCCTTTCAGCCTCGGGGGCCCGGAGCCCGCTCAGCACCAACCTCCCGCACCCCTCCAGGCTGCCGGGGGTCCCCTGGCTACGGGATCGCCCTAAAACACTAATTTTACAAAATTAGGATTTTAGTTACCATACTGAAAAGAATTAAAAGTTAGAAGGGAGTATTGATCTGAAACTTAAATAATTACTTGTCCATCATTTCATGTTTGCTCAGCTTCACTTACAATAGGAAAAGGTGAAACTAGTGAGTAGACCCAAAGGAACATAGACAATGCAACCAGAAAAACATTCTTTGAACATTTAGACTATCCCCAGAAATCATTGCCCTCCAGGGCATCCACCTGGGATCTTCCCAGGAAGAAGGCTCCTTTTCCTCACTGGCACCCCAGGGAGCAGAACTAGAACTGCCGGAGATATGGACAAAAAGGCATGTTTAAAACATATAGACAGGTACCTGTCAGAGAGGCAAACTGGTAAGACGCTGTGAGACGTCGAGCGTACAGTGAAAAAGCCTGAAGTGAATTTGTTTGTAAGTTTCCGTGGAATTTGGTAGTGGTTTGTGTTCCAGGTGGGGCTGTAACAGCAGCAGGAACTCTTGCCCCGTAGTGGGGGATAGCAGCAGGCGGTCGTGGCTGCCAGGAGCAGAGCTCGCGCGGCAGTGGGTCGGCAGAGCTCGGGCAGCGGCAATAACAGCATTGCCAGTATTGCTGTGGCACAGGAGTGTCACGGTCCGCTCAACCCAAGCGGGAGTCATGATGGTTCATTTGACCCCAGGGTGCAAAACACAAAAAGCAAGAGACTCAGGTTTCATTCAGCAGCAAGCAGCAATGCACTTTATTGCGTGCTACCAATTCAGTTTTGAGATAGAAGAGAGAGAGAGAGAGAACACGGTAAAGGAGAGAGAGAGAGAGAAAGGATGGGGATATACCTACCAACAGGTGGGACCCATCCTCATGGCCGTCCAACGATAGATGTGTCTTCAATCTGTTGGGGAGAAAGCGATCTCAAAGTCTTCTTTAAGAAAGTCACTTTTTATAGTCCTTTTCCAAAGCGAGTGGTCTCTGGCCAAAAGGTGGGAGATAATATTGTATATGGGAATTGTTGCTCCAAGAAACAGGTGCTGGAACAGGACGCTATAACCACTACCCTGCTTGAGAGCAGTGTACCATGGCAAGCAGCAAGCACACCCACAAACAGCCCCTGGCACGCATCCACCTTGGCCAGGCCAGAACTCAGGTCCAGAGCGAGTGGGTGGGGTCCAGGGTCTCAGTCTCTGATGATGGTCGTGAGGCACACGATGGGATATAGCTAACAAAGTAAAAGGAGAGAGAGAGAGAGAAAGGATGGGATATAGCTACCAACAGACGGGATGCATCCTTGTGGTCATCTGATGACAGACGCGTCTTCAATCCGTTGGGAAGAAAGAGATCTCAAAATCTCTTTTAAAAAGTTATTTTTTACAGTCCTTTTCCAAAGTGAGTGGCCTCTGGCAAAAAGGTGGGAAGATTTATGGACTATTGTATGTGGAGATCATAGCCCCATGACGCAGGAGCAGGGACAGGGTGCAATAACCAGCACCCTGCAGCGTCCCATGACAAGCACCAGGCACAGCTACAAACAGCCCTTGGCCCACAAGCATCCACCTTGGCCAGGGCAGAGCTCTGGTTCAGGGCAAGTGGTGCAATCTCAGGGCCCAGTCTCTGATGATGGTTCTGAGGCAGATGAGAGAAACTTCAGACCGACTCTTACACAGGGGTAGTGTCCAGAATGGAGCAGGCAGTTCTCAAAGACATAGAGAATGAGCATCCCTTCAGATGGCCTTCAAAACTAATTTATTTAGCTTCACATTGTGAGCTTCCATTCTATGTGATGCATGTGAGGTCACACACCGATTTGCGAGGTGAGATTGCAGGAGGATAAGGCAGACTCCCTGCCTGCCCCAGCTAGCCACCAGCAATACCATCAGAATGGGCCAGGTCTGATCCATCAGTTCCTGTAAACACGGAGTCAGGCTCGAGGCATTGTGGCCACCTGTCCCAGCTGCCAGCTCCAGGCCATGCCATCACTGGGTATGGGATTAAACCCCTGGGGCCTTGACAGCTGGAAAGTGTGGCAAACAGACATCACACACATTCCCACTTTTGGTCACCTCAAATACGTTCATGTAAGCATTGACACATATTCAGGTGCAGTTTATGCCTCTGCTCACACAGGAGAAAAGGCTGTGCATGCCAAACAACACCTAGTGCAAGCCTTTTCAGTGCTGGGGATCCCTAGGGAAATTAAGCAATAATGGCCCAGCATATGCATCCAAGGAGTTCCTAGAGTTTGTCCAGCCGTGGGGAGTGGAACATAAAACTGGCATCCCCCACTCCTCCACAGGCCAAGGTGTGATCGAGCGTGCCCATCAGACACCCAAGCAGGTCCTGGAAAGACAGAGAAGTTCAAATGTGTGGATGTCTTCACAGCAGAAGCTCTGCAAAGACATGTTTACTATGAATTTTCTAAATTGTTCATTTGAAAATATGAGTCCACCTGTGGTACGTCACTTCAACAGTGATAATCAGTTCAAATTGTCCCAGCGTCCACCAGCCTTGATTAGGGACCCAGAAACTTGGGAAACCAAAGCTCCCTGTGACTTTGTTACCTGGGGGTGGGTTATGCATGCGTAGCCACTCCCTCGGGCCCTCGGTGGATTCCCCAGAAGTGGGTGAAACCTTCTGTCCCCAAGCATCCAGCTCTGGCAGAAGGAGATAAGCAAACAGCCGTTGTTTCAAAAAGTAGACGCCACTGGAAAGAGGACAGAAAATCTACCCAAGATGTGGCTACATTCCAGCAGACACAGAGACTTTTAGCATGCTTTAAAAATGTTTGTTTTTCCTTTTAGAGAAAACCTGATGCATTTCCTTTAACTCTGTTAAACAAAAAATGGGGAGATGTTGTATTTCACTAATTTAGATGGAGAAAAATGTTTTGTACTGTACTCTGCTAAATTCTGTAAATTTGGCTCAGCCCTCCCTTAGCCCCTCCCCACCAGTGCAACCCCATTGGGTGCAACTCGGTTTCCCCTCCCCTGACCTAAGATTTGAAATTCCTCACCACTCCTTTGTTTGCCCTCTTTTTCCCCTGGACCCCTTCAGGAATAAAGCTTGGATTATCCCAGGAACAAGAGCTTCCTTAGACTTTTGCTTTCTCTATGCCAAATTCCCTCCATCTCTGACTCAGAGGTAGCCAGAAGAATGGTCAGAGTGGGGAGGATCACGGCACTGCAGCACCATCAGACTCTCCCTCTTTAAAGCAGGGACAGGGTTGAGGGTTTCTCACCAGCTGAGGAAAAGTGCTCCTTCAGCATCTCCTCCATCTCCTTCACTAGAACCCCCATCCAGCTCAAGGTGGGCTGTGGGGCATGGTCAGGGCCTGGGGCAGCATCCCTAGTCTCTGGGGCTGGGGCTGGCTCTGGGACAGCATCAGGCTTTAGGGCAGCATCCCTATTTCCTGGGTTAGGTATCAGGGTTGTTATCCCAGTCAATCCCCCCTTATCTTTGAATGCTAAATAGAACTGGCCTATCAGCAACACCAGCCACTGTGTGATATCATTAGCA